>NC_069503.1:39857467-40032467 GCF_027579735.1 Bombina bombina
TAATTCCATAGATTGGCCAGGGTAGGCGCTGCCTCACCTGCCTCTTGTGACTGCACGTCACTGCTACACAATATATATTAGCACTTTCACTAGCACTGAGCACATTGTCACTGTTATATCCTCTACTAGTGCATTACAGCTACACTATATACATAAAGCTACACAATATATATTAGCACTTTCACTAGCACTGAGCCCATTGTCACTGTCATATCCTCTACTAGTGCATTACAGCTACACTATATACATAAAGCTACACAATATATATTAGCACTTTCACTAGCACTGAGCACATTGTCACTGTCATATCCTCTACTAGTGCATTACAGCTGCACTATATACATAAAGCTACACTATATACATAAAGTTACACAATATATATTAGCACTTTCATTAGCACTGAGCACATTGTCACTGTCATATCCTCTACTAGTGCATTACAGCTACACTATATACATAAAGCTACACAATATATATTAGCACTTTCACTAGCACTGAGCACATTGTCACAGTCATATCCTCTACTAGTGCATTACAGCTGCACTATATACATAAAGCTACACAATATATATTAGCACTTTCACTAGCACATTGTCACAGTCATATCCTCTACTAGTGCATTACAGCTACACTATATACATAAAGCTACACAATATATATTAGCACTTTCACTAGCACTGAGCATTGTCACTGTCATATCCTCTACTAGTACATTACAGCTACACTATATACATAAAGCTACACAATATATATTAGCACTTTCACTAGCACTGAGCCCATTGTCACTGTCATATCCTCTACTAGTGCATTACAGCTACACTATATACATAAAGCTACACAATATATATTAGCACTTTCACTAGCACTGAGCCCATTGTCACTGTCATATCCTCTACTAGTGCATTACAGCTACACTATATACATAAAGCTACACTATATACATAAAGCTACACAATATATATTAGCACTATTACTAGCACTGAGCACATTGTCACTGTCATATCCTCTACTAGTGCATTACAGCTACACTATATACATAAAGCTACACAATATATATTAGCACTTTCACTAGCACTGAGCATTGTCACTGTCATATCCTCTACTAGTACATTACAGCTACACTATATACATAAAGCTACACAATATATATTAGCACTTTCACTAGCACTGAGCCCATTGTCACTGTCATATCCTCTACTAGTGCATTACAGCTACACTATATACATAAAGCTACACAATATATATTAGCACTTTCACTAGCACTGAGCACATTGTCACTGTCATATCCTCTACTAGTGCATTACAGCTACACTATATACATAAAGCTACACAATATATATTAGCACTGAGCCCATTGTCACTGTCATATCCTCTACTAGTGCATTACAGCTACACTATATACATAAAGCTACACTATATACATAAAGCTACACAATATATATTAGCACTATTACTAGCACTGAGCACATTGTCACTGTCATATCCTCTACTAGTGCATTACAGCTATACTATATACATAAAGCTACACAATATATATTAGCACTTTCACTAGCACTGAGCACATTGTCACTGTCATATCCTCTATTAGTGCATTACAGCTACACTATATACATAAAGCTACACAATATATATTAGCACTTTCACTAGCACTGAGCACATTGTCACTGTCATATCCTCTACTAGTGCATTACAGCTACACTATATACATAAAGATACACAATATATATTAGCACTTTCACTAGCACTGAGCACATTGTCACTGTCATATCCTCAACTAGTGCATTACAGCTACACTATATACATAAAGCTACACAATATATATTAGCACTTTCACTAGCACTGAGCACATTGTCACTGTCATATCCTCTACTAGTGCATTACAGCTGCACTATATACATAAAGCTACACAATATATATTAGCACTTTCACTAGCACTGAGCCCATTGTCACTGTCATATCCTCTACTAGTGCATTACAGCTACACTATATACATAAAGCTACACAATATATATTAGCACTTTCACTAGCAGTTAGCCCATTGTCACTGTAATATTCTCTACTAGTGCATTACAGCTACACTATATACATAAAGCTACACAATATATATTAGCACTTTCACTAGCACTGAGCCCATTGTCACTGTCATATTCTCTACTAGTGCATTACAGCTACACTATATACATAAAGCTACACAATATATATTAGCACTTTCACTAGCACTGAGCCCATTGTCACTGTCATATCCTCTACTAGTGCATTACAGCTACACTATATACATAAAGCTACACAATATATATTAGCACTTTCACTAGCACTGAGCCCATTGTCACTGTCATATCCTCTACTAGTGCATTACAGCTACACTATATACATAAAGCTACACAATATATATTAGCACTTTCACTAGCACTGAGCCCATTGTCACTGTCATATCCTCTACTAGTGCATTACAGCTACACTATATACATAAAGCTACACAATATATATTAGCACTTTCACTAGCACTGAGAAGAGCTGCACTTTGTATTAACCCCTTCACCAGCACAGAAAGCTTCTCAGTGCTCATATTTAACCCCTTCACTAACAGAGTGAGGTGCACAGGGTGTTAACTCCTTAAAGGGATAAGAAAGTTAAACTTATATGAGTCATGTCATTTTAAACAAATTTCCGATTTACTTTTATCATTAAATTTGCTTTGTTCTCTTGGTATTCTTTGTTGAAACTTAAACCTAGCTAGGCTGATATGCTATTTTCTAAGCCCTTGAAAGCTGCCTCTTATCTCAGTGTATTTTTACATTTTTTTCACAGCTACACAGTGCTAATTCATGTGTGCAATATAGATAACATTTTGCTCACTCCCGTGGATTGGCTAAAATGCAAATCTGTAAAAAGCACTGAGATAGGGGGCAGTTTACAAAAGCTTAGATACAAGGTAATCACAGAGGTAAAAATTGTATTAATATAACAGTGTTGGTATGCAAAACCGGTGAATGGGTAATAAAGGGATTATCTTTTTTTTTTTTTAAAACAATAAACTTTCTGGAGTAGACTTTATATATAAATTAACTTCTATTTTTAAATAACTTTTTCTTTGTATCCTTTGTTGACATCATTATGTACATATCCTACACTATTGGGGGCTAGCTGGGGATTGGTGGGTACACACATATGTGTTTAGCTAACTGCTAGTAATGCATTACTGCTCTGGAGTTGATTCTAACTAAGTTATATGTAAGCAATAGAGCATTCATTTCTTATTGTAGTTTTGTGTCCTTTTACTGATCACAGATAAATGCATAGTATTTATTAACCCCTTCAGTTAACACAGTGCTTATTATCACATTACCTGGCACAGGCTACTGCATTGTATCTGTGTAATGTGTATATAATCAATTAAAGGGGCAGTGTAGTATAAAATGGTTTCCCTTAAAAGTGTTTTTAATGACTTATTATACCAGCTGCAGAGTATATACTATGTGAGAAATTGTACCTTTAGCTTTATTTTTAATATGTAATAGCTGTTTGTTGACTGAACCCACAACCCAATGCAATGGGCTGAGCTTCCAAGGAGAACCTTATTACCTTATCTCTGTATTATTTTTTCTTTTATAACCCTTCTTGTTTAAGTAGATTTTCTATAGATAGTACTTGAAATAAAATGTGTTACAATAACTAATATAAATAAGAAAAAGTAACTAAAATTACAGCAAATAAAAAAAAAAAATCATAAATAAATGTTATTTAAAAGAAGAAAAATATACAAAATATAAAACTGTGGTGGCTCTTTAATAATATATAAGGATATATGTGCATTTGTTTCCTCAAGTTATTTTTACTTTACACTAGACTTGTGCGCCGCTAAAAAAATTGTTTTCTTTCGTTTTCAATTAGCTAAAAAAAAAATTGTTTCTGCAAATTAGTTACGTTGAATCGGTTTCAGATCTGGGCCGTGATCCGATATACGGCGTAGTTTTCAGCACAAGCGAGGGAACCCGCGCCGCCCGTAGTTTCAGCTTGCAACTCGAGCTATCCAATAAACCCCGCCGGCAGTTGCTAAAGTGCTGTAAGTCGGATAAACTAGCGATGTCCAGAAATGAGCGTAATTACAAATTTCTGGAGTAATTATGACTTTAGAAACTGCCGGCGCCTACAAAAACGGACTAAAGTATTAAATCCCCTGTAACTGTCTAACACGCCTCCCCCAAATAAGCACGACACGTATACCCCTCTATCCGCAATACCCCCTCACTCTCCTAATAATAAATGTATTAACCCCTAAACCGCCGCTCCCCGCCACATCTAATAAAGTTATTAACCCCTAAACCGCCGCTCCCGGACCCCGCTGCATTAAATGTATAACCCCCTAATGTGAGCCCCCTACACCGTCACCACCTACATTAACTACCCCCTAATGTGAGCCCCTTACACCGCCGCCACCTACATTAACTACCCCCTAATGTGAGCCCCTTACACCGCCGCCACCTACATTAACTACCCCCTAATGTGAGCCCCTTACACCGCCACCACCTACATTAACTACCCCCTGTGATCCCCTTACACCGCCGCCACCTACATTAACTACCCCCTAATGTGAGCCCCTTACACCGCTGCCACCTACATTAACTACCCCCTAATGTGATCCCCTTACACCGCCGCCACCTACATTAACTACCCCCTAATGTGAGCCCCTTACACCGCTGCCACCTACATTAACTACCCCCTAATGTGAGCCCCTTACACCGCCGCCACCTACATTAACTACCCCCTAATGTGAGCCCCTACACCGCCACCAACTATATTAAAATTATTACCCCCTAATGTGAGCCCCTACCCCGCCGCCAGCTATATTAAAATTATTAACCCCTAATCTAATCCCCCTAAGTAATCAGCTCTATTACCAGCCCTTAAAAGGGCCTTTTGCGGGGCATTGCCCCAAAGTAATCAGCTCTTTTACCTATAATCTAATCCCCCTACACCGCCGCCAGCTATTTTAAAATTATTAACCCCTAATTTAATCCCCCTACACCGCCGCCAGCTATTTTAAATGTATTACCCCCTAACCCTAAGTCTAACCCTAACACCCCTTAACTAAATTCTTATTAAAATAAATCTAATTAATATTAATATTATGAACTAAATTATTCCTATTTAAATCTAAATACTTACCTATAAAATAAACCCTAAGATAGCTACAATATAATTAATAATTACATTATAGCTATTTTAGGGTTTATATTTATTTTACAGGTAACTTGGTATTTATTTTAACTAGGTACAATAGCTATTAAATAGTTAATAACTATTTAATAGCTACCTAGTTAAAATAATTACCAAATTACTTGTAAAATAAACCCTAACCTAAGTTACAAATACACCTACACTATCAATAAATTAATTAAATAAACTACAAATATCTAAACTAAAATACAATTAAATACACTAAACTAAATTACAAAAAACCCCCACTAAATTACAAAAACTAAAAAAAGATTACAAGAATTTTAAGCTAATTACACCTAATCTAAGCCCCCTAATAAAATAATAAAGCCCCCCAAAATAAAAAAAATTGAATCAGCCAATCAGATTTTCTTACCTTAATTCCGATTGGCTGATAGAATCCTATCAGCCAATCGGAATTCGAGGGACGCCATCTTGGATGACGTCATTTAAAGTAACCTTCATTCGCTGAGTAGGCGTCGTGCTGGAAGGATGCTCCGCGTCGGATGGCTTCAAGATGGACCTGCTCCTCGTCGGATGGATGAAGATTGAAGATGCCGCTTGGATGAAGACATTGCCCGGATGGAAGACTTCTTCTTTGCCGCTTGGATGAAGACATCGCCCGGATGGAAGACTTCTTCTTTGCCGATTGGATGAAGACATCGCCCGGATTGGATGAAGAGTTCGGCCCGGCTGGGTGAAGACGACTCAAGGTATGGAGATCTTCTGGGGGTTAGTGTTAGGTTTTTTTAAGGGGGGTTTGGGTGGGTTTAGAGTAGGGGTATGTGGGTGGTGGGTTGTAATGTTGGGGAGTGGTATTGTATTTTTTTTTACAGGTAAAAGAGCTGATTACTTTGGGGCAATGCCCCGCAAAAAGCTCTTTTAAGGGCTAATAAAAGAGCTGGTTACATTTAATTTAGAATAGGGTAGGGCATTTTTTTATTTTTGGGGGGCTTTATTATTTTATTAGGGGGCTTAGATTAGGTGTAATTAGCTTAAAATTCTTGTAATCTTTTTTATTTTTTGCAATTTAGTGTTTGTTTTTTTGTAATTTAGTTTAGTGTATTTAATTGTATTTTAGTTTAGATATTTGTAGTTTATTTAATTAATTTATTGATAGTGTAGGTGTATTTGTAACTTAGGTTAGGGTTTATTTTACAGGTAATTTGGTAATTATTTTAAATAGGTAGCTATTAAATAGTTATTAACTATTTAATAGCTATTGTACCTAGTTAAAATAAATACCAAGTTACCTGTAAAATAAATATAAAACCTAAAATAGCTACAATGTAATTATTAATTATATTGTAGCTATCTTAGGGTTTATTTTATAGGTATTTAGATTTAAATAGGAATAATTTAGTTCATAATATTAATATTAATTAGATTTATTTTAATAAGAATTTAGTTAGGGGGTGTTAGGGTTAGACTTCGGGTTAGGGGGTAATACATTTAAAATAGCTGGCGGCGGTGTAGGGGGATTAAATTAGGGGTTAATAATTTTAATACAGCTGGCGGCGGTGTAGGGGGATTCGATTATAGGTAAAAGAGCTGATTACTTTGGGGCAATGCCCCGCAAAAGGCCCTTTTAAGGGCTGGTAATAGAGCTGATTACTTAGGGGGATTAGATTAGGGGTTAATAATTTTAATATAGCTGGCAGCGGGGTAGGGGCTCACATTAGGGGGTAATAATTTTAATATAGTTGGCGGCGGTGTAGGGGCTCACATTAGGGGGTAGTTAATGTAGGTGGCGGCGGTGTAAGGGGCTCACATTAGGGGGTAGTTAATGTAGGTGGCGGCGGTGTAAGGGGCTCACATTAGGGGGTAGTTAATGTAGGTGGCGGCGGTGTAAGGGGCTCACATTAGGGGGTAGTTAATGTAGGTGGCGGCGGTGTAAGGGGCTCACATTAGGGGGTAGTTAATGTAGGTGGCGGCGGTGTAAGGGGCTCACATTAGGGGGTTATACATTTAATGTAGCTGGCGGCGGGGTCCGTGAGCGGTGGTTTAGGGGTTAAACACTTTATTAGGGATTGCGGCGGGGGATCGCGGTTGACAGGTAGATAGACATTGCGCATGCATTAGGTGTTTTATTTTGCAGGTAGTTTAGGGAGTTACGGGGCTCCAATACTCAGCATAAGGCTTACTACGCCTGCAATTTGTGGCGAGGTGAAAATGGAGTAAGATTTCTCCATTTTCGCCACGTAAGTCCTTACGCTGTATATTGGATACCAAACTGCGCTGGTTTGGTATACCTGTCTACAGGACAAAAAACTACGGCCGAAGGCAGAAATATACGAGCGTAACTTCTATGTTACGCCGTATATAGGATACCAAACCAGCTCAGAATTTGGTGTCGCCGGCTTTTGTGGGCGACGATTTATATTGGATCGTGGCCCTGGATTGTAAGTTCCCACGGGAATAGGGCCCTAAATTCCCCCTGTATTTGTCTGTAAAATGTTTTCTTTTATTGTATTGTTTCTCTGTTTGTAATTTTATCCTTGTACCCACAGGCAGCGCTGCGGAATCTGTTAGTGCTTTATAAATAAAGAATAATAAGAATAATAAGAATAATAATCCGTTCATTTTTTCGGATCTGTTCGTTTTTTCAAATCCATTCTTATTTCACATGCATTATTCTATTCTGAAGATATAGAATAATTTATATAATTAAAGAATGGATCCGAAAAAATGAAAGGACCCCAAAAAACTATTTAACCCTTTCAGTGCTAACAACGGCTCTGAGTTGTCGCAGAGTTTCCCACTCAGGTGTTAATGATGGCTCATAGCCGTCTCTAGCACTCTCCCACATTGAGGGAGATCTGGGGGCTTCCACCCAGTCCTACCCCGGCGATCCCACCTGTATAGTGACAGGCATTCCCGGGGCTTCACGTTTTGCGTGGTGACGTCACGTGCAATGACGTGATGATGTCACCACACACTTTAATTAAAAATGACAATGACAAGTATAGGGAAAGTGGGCATGCTGCTTAGAAGCCTGTATCTCAGGCATCTAAGCAGCTACAGACCGCCAAGACCCAACATTGGAAGGTAATCACCTAACCTGTAAATCTTGGGGATCTGAAAAAAAAAAAAAAGTTAAAAAAATATTTCAAAAAATAAAAAAACATAATTTATATAAGAACTTACCCGATAAATTCATTTCTTTCATATTGGCAAGAGTCCATGAGCTAGTGATGTATGGGATATACATTACTTCCAGGAGGGGCAAAGTTTCCCAAACCTCAAAATGCCTATAAATACACCCCTCACCACACCCACAATTCAGTTTAACGAATAGCCAATTAGTGGGGTGATAAAATAAGGAGTAAAAAAGCATACAAAAAGAGGAACTAGAAATATAATTGTGCTTTTATACAAAAAATCATAACCACCATAAAAAGGGTGCGCCTCAGGGACTCTTGCCAATATGAAAGAAATTGATTTATCAGGTAAGTTCTTACATAAATTATGTTTTCTTTCATGTAATTGGCAAGAGTCCTTGAGCTAGTGACGCATGGGATAGAAATACCCAAGAAGTGGAAGACCACAGAAGAGTCACTAGAAAAGGAAGGGATCAAATAAAAACACCTATTTTTGCTGAAAAAATTAAATCCACACAAATAAATAAGTTTTTCTCATAAATTTGAAGGAAAAAGCTTAAAACGTAAGCAGAAGAAACAAACTGAAACAGCTGCCTGAAGAACTTTTCTACCAAAAACTGCTTCAGAAGAAGCAAATACATCAAAATGGTAAAATTTAGTAAATGTATGCAAAGAAGACCAAGTTGCTGCTTTGCAAATCTGATCAACCGAAGCTTCATTCTTAAAAGCCCAAGAAGTGGCGATTGGTAGACAGAGCTGTAATTCTCTGAGGCAGAGACTGTACCTCCTCCAAATAAGCCTTGTGAATCAAAAGCTTTAACCAAGATGCTAAAGAAATGGCAGAGGCTTTCTGACCTTTTCTAGGACCAGAAAAATCAACAAATAAACTAGAAATCTTCCTGAAATCTTTAGTAACTTCGACATAATATTTCAAAGTTCTTACAACATCCAAAGAATGTAACGATCTCTCAAGAGAATTCTTAAGATTAGGACACAAGGAAGGAACAACAATTTCCCTACTAATGTTGTTAGAATTCACAACTTTAGGAAAAAATTTAAACAAAGTGCGCAAAACAGCTTTATCCTGATGAAAAATCAGAAAAGGAGACACACAAGAGAGAGCAGACAATTTGGAAACTTTCCTAGCTGAAGAGATAGCCAAAAGGAACAACACTTTCCAAGAAAGTAGTTTAATATTCAAAGAATGCATAGGCTCAAAAAGGAGCCTGCAAAGTCTTCAAAAGCAAATTAAGACTCTAAGGAGGAGAGATTGATTTAATAACAGGCTTGATACGAACCAAAGCCCGAACAAAACAGTGAATATCAGGAAGCTTAGCAATCTTTCTATGAAATAAAACAGAAAGAGCAGAGATTTGTCCCTTCAAAGTACTTGCAGACAAACCTTTATCCAAACCATCCTGAAGAAACTGCAAAATTCTAGGAATTCTAAAAGAATGCCAAGAGAATTTTTGAGAACACCATGAAATATAGAACTTCCAAACTCGATAATAAATCTTCCTTGAAACAGACTTACGAGCCTGTAGCATAGTATTAGTCACTGAGTCAGAGAAACCTCTATGACTAAGCACTAAGCGTTCAATTGTCATACCTTTAGATTTAGTGATTTGAGATTCTGATGGAAAAACGACCCTTGAGACAGAAGGTCCGGTTTTAAAGAAAGTGGCCAAGGTTGGCAACTTGACATCCGAACAAGATCTGCAAACCAAAATCTGTGAGGCCATGCTGGTGCTATCAGAAATAAATACGATTGTTCCACAATTATGTTGGAGATCACTCTTGGAAGAAGAACTAGAGGCAGAAAAATATAAGCAGGTGGGTAAAACCAGGAAACTGCTAAAGCATCCACCATCTCCGCATGAGGATCCCTGGACCTGGAAAGGTACCTGGGAAGTTTATTGTTTAGATGAGAAGCCATTAGATTTATTTCTGGAAGACCCCACATCTGTACAATCAGACAAAATAAATCGGTATGGAGAGACCACTCCACTGGATATAAGGTCTGACGGCTGAGATAATCCGCTTCCCAATTGTCCATACCTGGGATATGCATCACAGAAATTAGACAGGAGCTGGATTCCACCCAAGAAAGTATCCAAGATACTTCTTTCATAGCTAAGGGACTGCGAGTCCCACCCTGATGATTGACATATGCCACAGTTGTGATATTGTCTGTCTGAAAATGAATAAATGGTTCTCTCTTTAACAGTGGCCAAGCCTGAAAACCCTGAAAATAGCATGGAGTTCCAAAATATTGATTGGTAACCTCGCCTCTTGAGGTTTCCAAACCCCTTGTGCTGTCAGAGACCCCCAGACAGCTCCCCAACCTGAAAGACTTGCCATCTGTTGCGATCACAGTCCAGGTGGAACAAACAAAAGAGGCCCCTTGAACTATACAATGATGGTCTAACCACCAAGTCAGAGAGAGTTGAATGTTGGGATTTAAGTATATCAATTATGATATCCGAGTATAATCCCTGCACCATTGATTCAGCATACAAAGCTGTAGAGGTCTCATACGATAACGAGCAAAGGGGATCGCGTCCGATGCTGCAGTCATGAGACCTAAAACTTCCATGCACATAGCCACTGAAGGGAACGATTGAGACTGAAGGTTTTGACAAGCTGAAACCAATTTTATCTGTCTCTTGTCTGTTAAAGACAGAGTCATGGACAATGAATCTTTCTGTAAACCTAAAAAGGGGACCCTTGTCTGAGGAATCAAGAAACTCTTTGTTAAATTGATCCTCCAACCATGTCTTTGAAGAAATGACACTAGTTGATTTTTGTGAGATTCGGCTAATTGTAAAGACTGAGCTAGTACCAAGATATCGTCCAAATAAGGAAACACTGCAATACCCTGTTCTCTGATTACAGATAGAAGGGCACCAAGAACCTTCGAAAATATTCTTGGAGCTGTCGCTAGGCCAAATGAAAGAGCGAAAAATTGGTAATGCTTGTCTAGAAAAGAGAATCTCAGAAACCGATAGTGGTCTGGATGAATCGGAATGTGAAGATATGCATCCTGTAAGTCTATAGTGGACATATAATGACCTTGCTGAACAAAAGGCAGAATAGTCCTTATAGTCACCATCTTGAAAGTTGGGACCCTTACAAAATGATTAAAAAATTTCAGATCCAGAACTGGCCTGAATTAATTTTCTTTCTTTGGGACAATGAATAGGTTTGAATAAAACCCCAGACGCTGTTTTTGCAACGGAACTGGTATAATTACCCCTGAAAGCTCCAGATCTGAAACACACTTCAGAAAAGCATGAGTCTTCACTGGATTTGTTGGAACGTGAGAGAGAAAAAAATCTTCTCACAGGAGGTCTTATTCTGAAACCTATTCGACACCCTTGAGAGACAATACTCTGAATCCACTGATTTTGAACAGAATCTGCCCAAATGTCTTGGAATAAAGCTGAACTGGATTGAGGGCCCCACCTTTATGCAGACTTGGGGACTGGCTTTGGTTTCTTAAAAGGCTTGGATTTATTCCAACTCGAGGAAGGTTTCCAATTGGAACCAGAGATTTTAGGGGAAGGATTGGTTTTCTGTTCTTTATTCTGTTGAAAGGATCGAACATGATTAGAAGCTTTAGATTTACCCTTAGATCTTTTATCCTGAGGTAAAAAAAACTCCTTTCCCACCAGTAATAGTTGAAATAATAGAATCCAACTGAGAACCAAATAAATTATTACCTTGAAAAGAAAGAGATAGTAATCTAGACTTAGATACCATGTCAGCATTCCAAGATTTGAGCCATAAAGCTCTTCTAGCTAAAATAGCTAAAGACATAGATTTAATATCAATCTTGATGATATCAAAAATAGCATCACAGATAAAATGATTAGCATGTTGAAGTTAACAAACAATGCTAGACAAATCAGGATCTGTTTCGTGTTGCGCTAAGCTATCCAAACAAAAAGCTGATGCATCCGCAACATCAGCCATAGCAATGGCAGGTCTGAGAGTATAGCCAGAAAATAAATCAGCTTTCCTTAGATAAGATACAATTTTCCTATCTAAAGGATCCTTAAAAGAAGTACTATCTTCCATAGGAATAGTAGTACGCTTGTCAAGAGTAGAAATAGCCCCATCAACCTTGGGGACTTTTTTCCAAAACTCTAATCTAGCTGCTGGCAAAGGGTACAACCTTTTAAACCTAGAAGGAATGAAAGAAGTGCCAGGCTTAATCCATTTCTTAGCAATCAAATCAGAAATAGCATCAGGAACTGGGAAAACCTCAGGAGTAACCACAGGAGGTTTATAAACAGAATTGAAATGTTTACTAGTTTTGATATCAAGAGGACTAGACTCCTCAATATCCAAAGTAACCAACACTTCTTTTAACAAAGAATGAATATACTCAATTTTAAAAAGATAAGTAGATTTGTCAGTGTCAATGTCTGAGGTAGGATCTTCTGAATCGGAGAGATCCTCATCAGAGAAGGATATTTCAGTATGATGTCGGTCATACGAAAATTCATCAGTTCATCAGAGAAGTTTTAAAAGACCTTTTCTGTTTATTAGAAGGAGGAATAGCAGACATAGCCTTCTGTATAGCATAAGCAATATAATTTTCACATCAACAGGGATATCATGTACATTAGATGTTGAAGGAACAACAGATACTGTACTAGTACTGATAGAAACGTTATCAGCATGCAAAAGCTTATCATGACAACTGTTACATACTACAGCTGGAGATATAATCTCAGCTAATTTACAACAGATACACTTAGCTTTGGTAGAACTGTGTTCAGGCAGCATGGTTCCTATAGTAGCTTCTGAGGCAGGATCAGATTGAGACATCTTGCAGAATGTGAAAGAAAAAACAACATTAAAGCAAAATATTCAATTTCCTCATATAGCAGTTTCAGGAATGGGAAAAAAAGCAAATGCTTAAGCAAAAGGCAAACAGCATAGCCCTCTGAGCATATAGAAGGCAAGAGGCATATAGAAAGTGGGGTAAAAAATAAACAAAACATTTTTTTGGTGCCAAGTATGATGCACAATGCAAAATTATGTTGAAGAAATTTTTTGGCGCCAACAACATCCGGAAATGACGCAACTCGCGTCATAGCAGACGCAACCTTGTGACAAAGAACCTGGCGTCAACTAAAACACTGAAATGACGAACTTGCGCCATCATAGACTCACATTTGCACCAAAAAGTCTTGCGCCAAGAATGATGCAATAAATAAGCATTTTGGGACCTCGCCTAATTTTCCCAGCGAAATTAAAGAAAACAAGTCAATTTGAAAAAAAGAGACTACACCCCAGGTAAGAAAATATCTTCCTAAAACATGCTTCCCAAAATGAAACTGATAGTCTGCAAAGGGAAATGTACATAGACCTGTCTCATGGCAAATATAAGTAAAATACATATATTTAAAACTTTATATTAATACATAAAGCGCCAAACCGTAGCTGAGAGTGTCTTAAATAATAAAATATACTTATCGAAAGACACCCATCCACATATAGTAGATAGCCAAACTAGTACTAAAAAAGTATCAGCAGAGGTAATGGTATATAAGAGTATATCGTCGATCTGAAAAGGGAGGTAGGAGATGAATCCCTACGACCGATAACAAAGAACCTTTGAAAAGATTTCTCGTGAGGGAAACCATAAAATCAATAGGCGATACTCTTTTCACATCCCTCTGACAAACGCTATACTTTTGGATATATCAACTGGGCACACTGTATCCAAACTGTCTCAACATGAATATGGATCTAGCGGCATTTCACTAACATTTTATTATCCACACCCCATCTTTTTATTGTTTATTATTATTTTTACACTTATTTATCATAGATAATATACACTTAAAGGAACAATACAATATATATATATATATATATATATATATATATATATATATATATATATATACTTCAAGATGCGCACAAGCATATGAGTTCACTCTTTTTTATTTTATGCAAAAGGTTTTATCACCTAATCATTGCAAGTATTCTGAATTATTAAGAATTTAAGCCAACTCGCACACAACTCATTCACACCAGTTGCACATGCGACACTTTGATATTAGTCATAGATTCTAATATGACTTTAAAACGCACTATCTGATATAGTCATGACACATGCACTATTAATTTGAAAATTTCAGCTATTTGGTTTTTATAGTGGCATCTCACGTAATATGTTATCACAAAGTCAGAATGTTGCTAACATCCACTTATTACTTTTTCACAAATTTTGGATATACAGTGGAACTCTTATTTAATTACACTTAAGATAATCACTTAAGTCTGGAGGAATAACGTTTATCCCCTGATATCATACTATTCTCATCTTTGCATAAATAATTATATATTTGACATTAGGGACGTATACCTTTTATGTTGTCGTATTATGTGGTCACCTGTGGTCTAGGAGTATACAGGGCCGGACTGGGAAATCAGACCGGCTCTGGAAATTTTTTAAGACCGGCCCAGCCCCGGCCCCTTCAGCCCCGCCCCCAGTCCTGCCCCCTCCAGCGTGATACAACAAAATACAGAGTTCTGAAGTTACATTGGCCTGGCACCCACAGAAAACACACTCTGAAGTTACACTGGCCTGGCACCCACAGAAAACACACACACACATACTCACACACTAACACCCACAGAAAACAAACACACACACACTGTGACACCCACAGAAATAACCAGTAAATAATAATGTACATTAATTATCATATTATATAAACAAGCTTAGTGGCGTGGGCTCAGCTGGTTAAGGTTAAATTTTATACTATGCACATGCGTATAATAAACTGTGAGTGCGCTCGAAACAGGGCTGCTAGAGAAAAAATAGCACAGATAGAGCATGTGTGTCACCTTCTTCAAAAGCGTCAGAGTGCGTTTCATCAAGTAAGATAATTAGGAGTTACAAAACACAATTAGGAGGTGTTAGGTTTAGGGTTAGGATTACCGTTATGGTTAGGTTTAGGGGTTAATATAGTTTAATTTAGGTTGCTGCGATGTGGGGGCCAGCAGTTTAGGGGTTAATAGGTTTAGGTAGTGTTGGCAATGTGGGGGTGTGTGGTTTAGGGGTTAATAGGTTTAGTTAGTGACAGCGATATCGGGGAATGGCGGTTTAGGGGTTAATACTTTATTTAGTAATTTAGTTCATGTTGGAGATGTTTGGGAATGGCAGTTTAAGGGTTAATAGGTTAAGGTAGTGTTGGCGATATGGGGGGTGCGGTTTAGGGGTTAATAGGTTTAGTTAGTGTTGGCAATGTCGGGGAACGGCGGTTTAGGGTTTAATAACTTTAGTAATTTAGTTAGTGTCTGCAAAGTGGGAGTAGCGGTTTAGGCATTAATAGGTTTAGGAGTGTTGACGATGTGGGGGGATGGTGGTTTAGGGGTTAATAGCTTTATTTAGTGGCGGCATGGGTGGCTGTGGCGGGGTTTAAATAATTTTGTTTCGGCATTCGCCAAAAAAATTTGTTACGTTAAATTAACCCTTTGAATGCTAAGCACTTTCTCACCTGGGTGCTAAGCTGATTTAAGTTTTTTTTTTTTTTCTTTCATGTAATTGGCAAGAGTCCATGAGCTAGTGACGTATGGGATATACAATCCTACCAGGAGGGGCAAAGTTTCCCAAACCTCAAAATGCCTATACATACACCCCTCACCACACCCACAATTCAGTTTTACAAACTTTGCCTCCTAGGGAGGTGGTGAAGTAAGTTTGTGCTTGATTTTTCTTCTATGGTAAGCGCTTCTCAGCATTTTGAATCCCAAATCAGAAGAATCACGTATATATGCTTCTAAAACAACTACGTATTTTTGTAAAAAGTAGTCTATGTAGGAAGATATATTGTCAGTAAGACTTCCAATACTGGCAATAATTGGTCTTCCCTGTGGAAGTTTTTCATTTTTATGGATTTTTGGAAGATGATAATAGAATGCTTTATTTGGTTTAATTGGAATTAAATACTATTTTTCATTTTCGGTAACAATCCCCTCCTTAAATACAAAGTCTATAAACCCTTTTAAGATAGTTGTATACCTGTCAGTAGGGTCAGAACCAAGTTTAACACAATAGTCCTGATTATCTAAGATTCTTCTTGCTTCTACAAGGTTATCTAGAGAACAATACGCCCACCCGTCTCCGCTTGGTGGATTACTAATTCTGAGTTCTTTATTTATAGACATTACTTGGGGGGGGACACCATGAGTTACCGCACCGGATGACACCAACCCTAGTGACGCCACTGCAGGCTTAAACCATGGTTGCATGCTTATCCTGATCAGGCTTCAGCCAGATTATTGTGGGGCCACATGGTGGCGCTTCATTGATGACATGTTTGGCATATGGTGGTGCAACGTTGAGTTCCTAGAAGAGTTTGTAAAAGAGATCAATGCAGCTGTCAGAGATGACATGTTTGGCATATGGTGGTGCAACTTTGAGTTCCTAGAAGAGTTTGTAAAAGAGATCAATGCAGCTGTCAGAGGTTTGGAGTTCTCCATGGAATACAGTGAAGAGTCAGTTACCTTCTTAGATACCAGAGTAATAAAAGAAGGGAATAAATTGGTTATTTGATTTGTACAAAAAATATACGGATAGGAACACACTATTAAACTATGAGAGCTTTCACCCAAGAGGACTAGTTAATTCTTTGCCAAAAAGTCAACTATTAAGAGTCGACAAAATAGTTAGTGATACTATTACTAGGGAGTTAAGAATGAAAGAAATGCAACAAAAATTCCTTAATAGAGGTTATCCTAAAGATTTAGATAGCAAACGTCACTAATTTAAAGGAGAATAAATCAGTTAAAAAGAAGGATACATCTAATGACAGATTGGTCTTGGTTACACAGTTTAATCCCAATAGTGAGGAAATTTCCCACATTGTGAAAAGACTCTGGCACATATTGAAAGACTGCAATAAAGATATGGAGATTTTCAGTAACCCCCCACTTATGGCATACAAGAGAGTGAAAAATCTTAGAGCTCAACCCACTTGTACGGATGTAGGGTCAAAAAAGAAAGAAAGACAGGTTTTTTGAATAAAAGGAATTAAGGGTGCTATCCCTGTCTAGGCTGTATGAGCTGTCATTCGATGATTAAAGGAAAATATTTCTTTCACCCTAGAAAAGGGAAGAAATATGAGAATACTATTACACATGTGAATCCACATATGTGGTATACCTTATAAAATGTTCCTGTTCCCTGATCTATGTAGGTGAAACTACCCACATGATCAGGGACAGGATATTTCAACACCGTTCAGATATAAGGTGTAAAAATACAGAAGCCCCAATGCCCTACCACTTCTTAAAATGTGGACATCAAATAAGACAATTGAGATGGCAAATAATAGATAGTGTAAGTCCACAAAGAAGTGGAGTAAATAGGGAAAAACTCCTGAAACAAAAGGAAATGTTGTGGATTTATGAATTGGGGAGTATGATCCCTAAAGGACTTAACAGAGTGTATGATTGGTCAATTTTCCTTTAGAGTAAAAGTTTTCTTTCCTTGAAAGTGATTATATATATATATATATATATATATATATATATATATATATATATATATATATATATATATATATAGAGAGAGAGAGAGAGAGAGAGAGAGAGAGAGAGAGAGAGAGAGAGAGAGAGAGTAAAAACATTGTGAGAATATAAAAGAGAGGTATTAACCCCTTAAGGACAAGGCCATTTTTCAATTTATTTCCCTTAAGGACCAGGGCTATTTTTACATTTATGTGGTGTTTGTGTTTAGCTGTAATTTTCCTCTTACTCATTTACTGTACCCACACATATTACATACCATTTTTCTCGCCACTAAATGGACTTTCTAAAGATACCATTATTTTCATCATATCTTATAATTTACTATTAAAAATATTATAAAATATGAGGAAAAAATATTACTTTTCTAACTTTGACCCCCAAAATCTGTTACACATCTACAACCACCAAAAAACAACCATGCTAAATAGTTTCTAAATTTTGTCCTGAGTTTAGAAATACTCAATGTTAACATGTTCTTTGCAAGTTATAGGGCAATAAATACAAGTAGCACTTTGCTATTTCCAAACCACTTTTTTTCAAAATGAGCACTAGTTACATTGGAACCTTGATATCTGTCAGGAATACCTGAATATCCCTTGACATGCATATATTTTTTTAGAAGACATCCCAAAGTATTGATCTAGGCCCATTTTGGTATATTTCATGCCACCATTTCACTGCCAAATGAGATCAAATAAAAAAACATAATTTATGTAAGAACTTACCTGATAAATTCATTTCTTTCATATTAGCAAGAGTCCATGAGCTAGTGACGTATGGGATATACATTCCTACCAGGAGGGGCAAAGTTTCCCAAACCTTAAAATGCCTATAAATACACCCCTCACCACACCCACAATTCAGTTTAACGAATAGCCAAGAAGTGGGGTGATAAAAAAAAAGTGTGAAAGCATATAAAATAAGGAATTGGAATAATTGTGCTTTATACAAAAAAATCATAACCACCACAAAAAAAGGGCGGGCCTCATGGACTCTTGCTAATATGAAAGAAATGAATTTATCAGGTAAGTTCTTACATAAATTATGTTTTCTTTCATGTAATTAGCAAGAGTCCATGAGCTAGTGACGTATGGGATAATGACTACCCAAGATGTGGATCTTTCCACACAAGAGTCACTAGAGAGGGAGGGATAAAATAAAGACAGCCAATTCCTGCTGAAAATAATCCACACCCAGAATAAAATTTTAATGAAAAAACATAAGCAGAAGATTCAAACTGAAACCACTGCCTGAAGTACGTTTCTACCAAAAACTGCTTCAGAAGAAGAAAACACATCAAAATGGTAGAATTTAGTAAAAGTATGCAAAGAGGACCAAGTTGCTGTTTTGCAAATCTGATCAACCGAAGCTTCATTCTTAAACGCCCAGGAAGTAGAAACTGACCAAGTAGAATGAGCTGTAATCCTTTGAGGCGGAGTGTTACCCGACTCAACATAGGCATGATGAAATAAAGATTTCAACCAAGATGCCAAAGAAATGGCAGAAGCTTTCTGGTCTTTTCTAGAACCGGAAAAGATGACAAATAGACTAGAAGTCTTTCGGAAAGACTTAGTAGCTTCAACATAATAATACAAAGCTCTAACAGCATCCAAAAAATGCAATGATTTCTCCTTAGAATTCATAGGATTAGGACATAATGAAGGAACCACAATTTCTCTACTAATGTTGTTAGAATTCACAACCTTAGGTAAAAAATTCAAAAGAAGTTCGCAGCACCGCCTTATCCTGATGCAAAATCAGAAAAGGAGACTCACAAAAAAGAGTAGATAATTCAGAGATTCTTCTGGCAGAAGAGATGGCCAAAAGAAACAAAACTTTCCAAGAAAGTAATATAACGACCAAAGAATGCATGGGTTCAAAAGGAGAAGCTTGAAGAGCCCCCAGAACCAAATTCAAACTCCAAAGAGGAGAAATTGACTTAATGACAGGTTTTATACAAACCAAAGCTTGTACAAACCAATGAATATCAGGAAGATTAGCAATCCTTCTATGAAAAAGAACAGAAAGAGCAGAGATTTGTCTTTCAAGAAACTTGCGGACAAACCTTTATCTAAACCATCCTGAAGAAATATAAGTCTTCCAGACTCTATAATATATCTCTCTAGATACAGATTTACGAGCCTGTCACATAGTATCAATCACAGAGTCAGAGAAACCTCTTTGACCAAGAATCAAGAGTTCAAACTCCACACCTTAAAATTAAGGTTTTGAGATCCTGATGGAAAAAAGAACCTTGAGACAGAAAGACTGATCTTAACGGAAGAGTCCACAGCTGGCAAGAGGCCATCCGGACAAGATCCGCATACCAAAACCTGTGAGGCCATGCTGGAGCTACCAGCAGGACAAACGAGCATTCCTTTAGAATATTAAGAATACCCTTGGAAGAAGAACTAGAGGCGGAAAGATACAGCTCCCCAACCTGTAAGACTTGCATCTGTTGAGATTATAGTCCAGGTCGGAAGAACAAAGAAGCCCCCTGAACTAAACGATGGTGATCTGCCCACCATGTCAGAGAGTGTTGTATAATCGGTTTAAAGATATTAATTGAGATATCTTTGAGTAATCCCTGCACCATTGGTTCAGCATACAGAGCTGAAGAGGTCGCATGTGAAAACGAGCAAAGGAGATCGCATTTGATGCGGCAGTCCTAAGACCTAAAATTTCCATGCATAAGGCTACCAAAGGGAATGATTGTGACTGAAGATTTTGACAAGCTGATATCAATGTTAAACTTCTCTTGTCTGACAAGGACAGAGTCATAGACACTGAATCTATTCTAGAAACCTAAAAAGGTTACACTTGTCTGAGGAATCAATGAACTGATTGGTAAATTGATCCTCCAACCATGAACTTGAAGAAACAACACAAGTCGATTCATATGAGATTCTTCGAAAATGAGAAGACTGAGCAAGTACCCAGATATTGTCCAATAAGGAAATACCAAAAAACCCTGTTCTCTGATTACAGAAAGAAGGGCACCGAGAACCTTTGAAAGAAATTCTTGGAACTGAGGCTAGGCCAAACGGTAGAGCCACAAAACTGGTAATGCTTGTCTAAAAAGAGAATCTCAGACACAAAAAGTGATCTGGATGAATCGGAATATGTAGATACACATCCTGTAAATCTATTGTAGACATATAATGCCCTTGCTAAACAAAAGGCAGGACAGTCCTACAGTAACCATCTTGAATGTTGGTATCCTTACATAACGATTCAATATTGATAGATCCGAAACTGGTCTGAAGGAATTGACCTTCTTTAGTACAATGAAGAGATAAAATAAAACCCCAGCCCCTGTTCCAGAACTGGAACTGGCATAATTACTCCAGCCAACTCTAAATCTGAAACATATTTCAGAAATGCTGAGCCTTTGCTGTGTTAACTGGGACACGGGAAAGAAAAAAAAAAATCTCTTAGCAGGAGGCCTTAACTGAAGCCAATTCTGTACCTTTCTGAAACAATGTTCTGAAACCAGAAATTGAGAACGGAATTGATCAAAATTTCTTTGAAGAAAACGTAATCTGCCTCATACCAGCTGAGCTGGAATAAGGTCCGCACCTTCATGGGTACTTAGGAGCTGGCTATAGGTTTTCTAAAAGGCTTGGATATATTCCAAACTGGAAATAGTTTCCAAACTGATACCGCTCCTGAGAATGAAGGATCAGGCTTTTGTTCCTTATTGTGAGGAAAGGAACGAAATGATCATTAGACCTAAATTTACCTTAGATTTTTTATCCTTTGGTAAAAAAGTTCCCTTCCTTCCAGAAACAGTTGAAATAATAATTTATTACCCTGAAAAGAAAGGGAAAGCAAAGTTGACTTAGAAGACATATCAGTATTCCAAGTTTAATCCATAAAGCTGTTCTAGCTAAAATAGCTAGAGACATATACCTGACATCAACTCTAATGATATCAAAAGATGGTATCACCAATAAAATTATTAGCATGTTATAGAATAATAATAATGCTATAAAATTATGATCTGTTACTTGTTGCGCTAAAGCTTCTAACCAAAAAGTTGAAGCTGCAGCAACATCCGCTAAAAATATAGCAAGTCTAAGAAGATTACCTGAACATAAGTAAGCTTTTCTTAGAAAGGATTCAATTTTTCCTATCTAAAGGATCCCTAAATGAATTACTATCTGCCGTAGGAATAGTAGCACATTTAGCAGGAGTAGAGACAGCCCCATAACCTTAGGGATTTTGTCCCAAAAAAACTCTAATCTGTCAGACGGCACAGGATATAATTGCTTAAACGTTTAGAAGGAGTAAAAGAATTACCCAAATTATTCCATTCCCTGGAAATTACTTCAGAAATAGCATCAGGGAGATTAAACACTTCTGGAATAACTACAGGAGATTTAAAAACCTTATTTAAACGTTTAGATTTAGAATCAAGAGGACCAGAATCCTCTATTTCTAATGCAATTAATAATTCTTTAAATAAAGAACGAATAAATTCCATCTTGAACAAATACAAAGATTTATCAGCATCAACCTCTGAGACAGAAACCTCTGAACCAGAAGAACCATTATCAGTATCAGAATGATGATGTTCATTTAAAAATTCATCTGAAAAAAGAGAAGTTTTAAAAGACTTTTATGTAAACTAGAAGGAGAAATAACAGACATAGCCTTCTTAATGGATTTAAAAAATAAAATCTCTTATGTTTATCAGGAACACTCTGAAAATTAGATGTTGACGGAACAGCAACAGGTAATGTAACAGTACTAAAGGAAATTTTATCTGCATTAATAAGTTTGTCATGACATGCAATACAAACAACAGCTGGAGAAACAGATACCAAAAATTATAGCAGATACACTTAGCTTGGTAGCTCCAGCAGTAGACAGCGATTTTCCTGTAGTATCTTCTGACTCAGATGCAACGTGAGACATCTTGCAATATGTAAGAGAAAAAACAACATATAAAGCAAAATTGATCAAATTCCTTAAATGACAGTTTCAGGAATGGGAAAAAATGCCAAAGAACAAGCTTCTAGCAACCAGAAGCACTGAAAAAATAAGACTTAAATAATGTGGAGACAAAAGCGACGCCCTTATTTTTTAGCGCCAAATAAGACGCCCACATTATTTGGCGCCTAAATGCTTTTGGCGCCAAAAATGACGCCACATCCGGAACGCCGACATTTTTGGCGCAAAATAACGTCAAAAAATGACGCAACTTCCGGCGACACGTATGACGCCGGAAACGGAAAAGAATTTTTGCGCCAAAAAAGTCCGCGCCAAGAATGACGCAATAAAATGAAGCATTTTCAGCCCCCGCGAGCCTAACAGCCCACAGGAAAAACAGAGTCAAATTTTTGAAGGTAAGAAAAAAATGATTAATTCAAATGCATTATCCCAAATATGAAACTGACTGTCTGAAAATAAGGAAAGTTGAACATTCTGAGTCAAGGCAAATAAATGTTTGAATACATATATTTAGAACTTTATAAACAAAGTGCCCAACCATAGCTTAGAGTGTCACAGAAAATAAGATTTACTTACCCCAGGACACTCATCTACATGTTTGTAGAAAGCCAAACCAGTACTGAAACGAGAATCAGCAGAGGTAATGGTATATATAAGAGTATATCGTCGATCTGAAAAGGGAGGTAAGAGATGAATCTCTACGACCGATAACAGAGAACCTATGAAATAGACCCCGTAGAAGGAGATCACTGCATTCAAATAGGCAATACTCTCCTCACATCCCTCTGACATTCACTGCACGCTGAGAGGAAAACCGGGCTCCAACTTGCTGCGGAGCGCATATCAACGTAGAATCTAGCACAAACTTACTTCACCACCTCCATCGGAGGCAAAGTTTGTAAAACTGAATTGTGGGTGTGGTGAGGGGTGTATTTATAGGCATTTTAAGGTTTGGGAAACTTTGCCCCTCCTGGTAGGAATGTATATCCCATACGTCACTAGCTCATGGACTCTTGCTAATTACATGAAAGAAAAATTGTTTACTTTTTCACAAATTTTTTCACAAACTTTAGGTTTTTCACAGAAATTATTTACAAACAACTTATGCAATTATGTCATAAATGGTTGTAAATGCTTCTCTGGGATCTCCTTTGTTCAGAAATAGCAGACGTATATGGCTTTGGCGTTACTATTTGGTAATTAGAAGTCTGCTAAAAGCCACTGCGCACCACACGTGTATTATGCCCAGCAGTGATGGGGTTAATTAGGGAGCATGTAGGGAACTTGTAGAGTTAATTTTAGCTTTAGTGTAGTGTAGTAGACAACCCAAAGTATTGATCTAGGCCCATTTTGGTATCTTTAATGCCACCATTTCACCGCCAAATGCGATCAAATTTAAAAAAACCTTAAATTTTTCGCTATTTTAGTTTTCTCACTGAAATTATTTACAAACAGCTTGTGCAATTATGGCACAAATGGTTGTAAATGCTTCTCTAGGATCCCCTTTGTTCAGAAATAGCAGACATATATGGCTTTGTTGATGCTTTTTGGCAATTAGAAGGCTACTAAATGCCGCTGCACATCACACGTGTATTATGTCTAGCAGTGAAGGGGTTAATTAGGGATCTTGTAGGGAGCTTGCAGGGTTAATTTTAGCTTTAGTGTAGAGATCAGCCTCCCACCTAACACATCAGACCCCCTGATCCCTCCCAAACAGCTCTCTTCCCTCCCCCACCCCACAATTGTCCCCGCCATCTTAAGTACTGGCAGAAAGTCTGCCAGTACTAAAATAAAAGTCCCCCCAGCTACCCCGCCCACCTCTGCACACAGCAAGCCATCGATGGCCGCCCACCCGCCTCCCACGTCGGCTCCCACCCACCAATGATTGCGTCCATCGATGTCCGGTGCAGAGAGGGCCACAAAGTGGCTCTCTCTGCATCGGATGGGGAAAAACTGTTATTGCAGGATGCCTCGATATCGAGGTGTGTGAGGTGTGTGTGCAGTGTTTGTGTGGGTGTTTGTGTGGGTGTGTGTGCAGAGTTTTTGTGTGTGAGGTGTTTGTGTAGTGTTTTTATATGTGAGGTGTGTGTGCAGTGTTTTTATGTGTGAGGTGTGTGTGTGCAGGGTTTTTATGTGTGAGGTGTGTGTGCAGTGTTTTTATGTGTGAGTGTGTGTGTGCAGTGTTTTTATGTGTGAGGTGTGTGTGTAGTATTTTTATGTGCGAGTGTGTGTGTGTAGTGTTTTTATGTGTGAGGTGTGTGTGCAGTGTTTTTATGTGTGAGGTGTGTGTGCAGTGTTTTTATGTGTGAGGTGTGTGCGCAGTGTTTTTATGTGTGAGGTGTGTGCGCAGTGTTTTTATGTGTGAGGTGTGTGTGCAGAGTTTTTGTGTGTGAGGTGTGTGTGTAGTGTTTTTATGTGTGAGGTGTGTGTGTAGTGTTTTCATGTGTGAGTGTGTGTGTGTAGTGTTTTTATGTGTGAGGTGTGTGTGCAGTGTTTTTATATGTGAGGTGTGTGTGTGCAGTGTTTTTATGTGTGAGGTGTGTGTGTGCAGTGTTTTTATGTGTGAGGTGTGTGTGCAGTGTTTTTATGTGTGAGGTGTGTGTGTAGTATTTTTATGTGCGAGTGTGTGTGTGCGCAGTGTTTTTATGTGTGAGGTGTGTGTGCAGTGTTTTTATGTGTGAGGTGTGTGTGCAGTGTTTTTATGTGTGAGGTGTGTGTGTGCAGTGTTTTTGTGTGTGAGGTGTGTGTGCACTGTTTTTATGTGTGAGGTGTGTGTGCAGTGTTTTTGTGTGTGAGGTGTGTGTGTAGTGTTTTTGTGTGTGAGGTGTGTGTGTAGTGTTTTTATGTGTGAGGTGTGTGTGTAGTGTTTTTATGTGTGAGGTGTGTGTGCAGTGTTTTTATGTGTGAGGTGTGTGTGTGCAGTGTTTTTATGTGTGAGGTGTGTGTAGTGTTTTTATGTGTGAGGTGTGTGTGCAGTGTTTTTATGTGTGAGGTGTGTGTGCAGTGTTTTTATGTGTGAGGTGTGTATGTAGTGTTTTATGTGTGAGGTGTGTGAGGTGTGTGTGCAGTGTTTTTGTGTGTGAGGTGTGTGTGCAGTGTTTTTATGTGTGAGGTGTGTGTGTAGTGTTTTTATGTGTGAGGTGTGTGTGTAGTGTTTTTATGTGTGAGGTGTGTGCGCAGTGTTTTTATGTGTGAGTGTGTGTGTAGTGTTTTTATGTGTGAGGTGTGTATGCAGTGTTTTTATGTGTGAGTGTGTGCAGTGTTTTTATGTGTGAGTGTATGTATGTAGTGTTTTTATGTGTGAGTGTGTGTATGTAGTGTTTTTATGTGTGAGGTGTGTGTGTGTAGTATTTTTATGTGCGAGTGTGTGTGTGCGCAGTGTTTTTATATGTGAGGTGTGTGTGCAGTGTTTTTATATGTGAGGTGTGTGTGTAGTGTTTTTATGTGTGAGGTGTTTGTGTAGTGCTTTTATGTGCGAGTGTGTAGTGTTTTTATGTGTGAGGTGTGTGTGCAGTGTTTTTATGTGGGAGGTGTGTGGGTAGTGTTTTTATGTGGGAGGTGTGTGTGCAGTGTTTTTATGTGGGAGGTGTGTGTGCAGTGTTTTTATGTGTGAGGTGTGTGCGCAGTGTTTTTATGTGTGAGGTGTGTGTGCAGAGTTTTTGTGTGTGAGGTGTGTGTGTAGTGTTTTTATGTGTGAGGTGTGTGTGTAGTGTTTTCATGTGTGAGTGTGTGTGTGTAGTGTTTTTATGTGTGAGGTGTGTGTGCAGTGTTTTTATATGTGAGGTGTGTGTGTGCAGTGTTTTTATGTGTGAGGTGTGTGTGTGCAGTGTTTTTATGTGTGAGGTGTGTGTGCAGTGTTTTTATGTGTGAGGTGTGTGTGTAGTATTTTTATGTGCGAGTGTGTGTGTGCGCAGTGTTTTTATGTGTGAGGTGTGTGTGCAGTGTTTTTATGTGTGAGGTGTGTGTGCAGTGTTTTTATGTGTGAGGTGTGTGTGTGCAGTGTTTTTGTGTGTGAGGTGTGTGTGCACTGTTTTTATGTGTGAGGTGTGTGTGCAGTGTTTTTGTGTGTGAGGTGTGTGTGTAGTGTTTTTGTGTGTGAGGTGTGTGTGTAGTGTTTTTATGTGTGAGGTGTGTGTGTAGTGTTTTTATGTGTGAGGTGTGTGTGCAGTGTTTTTATGTGTGAGGTGTGTGTGTGCAGTGTTTTTATGTGTGAGGTGTGTGTAGTGTTTTTATGTGTGAGGTGTGTGTGCAGTGTTTTTATGTGTGAGGTGTGTGTGCAGTGTTTTTATGTGTGAGGTGTGTATGTAGTGTTTTATGTGTGAGGTGTGTGAGGTGTTTGTGCAGTGTTTTTGTGTGTGAGGTGTGTGTGCAGTGTTTTTATGTGTGAGGTGTGTGTGTAGTGTTTTTATGTGTGAGGTGTGTGTGTAGTGTTTTTATGTGTGAGGTGTGTGCGCAGTGTTTTTATGTGTGAGTGTGTGTGTAGTGTTTTTATGTGTGAGGTGTGTATGCAGTGTTTTTATGTGTGAGTGTGTGCAGTGTTTTTATGTGTGAGTGTATGTATGTAGTGTTTTTATGTGTGAGTGTGTGTATGTAGTGTTTTTATGTGTGAGGTGTGTGTGTAGTATTTTTATGTGCGAGTGTGTGTGTGCGCAGTGTTTTTATATGTGAGGTGTGTGTGCAGTGTTTTTATATGTGAGGTGTGTGTGTAGTGTTTTTATGTGTGAGGTGTTTGTGTAGTGTTTTTATGTGCGAGTGTGTAGTGTTTTTATGTGTGAGGTGTGTGTGCAGTGTTTTTATGTGGGAGGTGTGTGGGTAGTGTTTTTATGTGGGAGGTGTGTGTGCAGTGTTTTTATGTGGGAGGTGTGTGTGCAGTGTTTTTATGTGGGAGGTGTGTGTGCAGTGTTTTTATGTGTGAGTGTGTGTGTGCAGTGTTTTTATGTGTGAGGTGTGTGTGTAGTATTTTTATGTGCGAGTGTGTGTGTGCGCGCAGTGTTTTTATGTGTGAGGTGTGTGTGCAGTGTTTTTATATGTGAGGTGTGTGTAGTGTTTTTATGTGTGAGGTGTTTGTGTAGTGTTTTTATGTGCGAGTGTGTGGTGTTTTTATGTGTGAGGTGTGTGTGCAGTGTTTTTATGTGTGAGGTGTGTGTGTAGTGTTTTTATGTGGGAGGTGTGTGTGCAGTGTTTTTATGTGGGAGGTGTGTGTGCAGTGTTTTTATGTGGGAGGTGTGTGTGCAGAGGCGTAACTAGAAACCACAGGGCCCAGGTGCAAGAATCTAAGAAGGGCCCCCCCCACCGCCCCTCCCCCTCCAAAAAATGTGAATTTAATACATATCATTTTTAAAAAAATTTTTTTTACATTTAACACAGAAACAAAATGTGAATCAGATTACATGTCTGCAAAAGGAGGTACCCTGTGCCCACAGTCTGTGAGATGGTCTGACCCCCTATTACTGTATATATATAGTGACACTATTTAACCCCCCAGTACTGTATATAGTAAGTTAGTGACACAGTCTGTAATTTGCCGGTGAGAGAGCTGGCCTGACCCTACCCGCCCAGTACTTTATAAAGTGACCACAGTAGTCAGTGACATGGTCCACCCCCCATACTGTATATAGTGGTACTGTATAGTGACACTGTTTACCCCCTGCCCCCCCCCCCCATGCTGTAGTTACAAGGTCTGTAATTTGCTGGTTCCACAAACATACACACATACATGCACAAATACACACACAGTCACATACATACATACACACATACACACAACATAAACACCAATGGGTAAAACAGAAACACTAACCCCTGTAGTCATGTCACACTCACATGATATCAGTGCAGGCAGTGGTAGGTTAACGTTTTTTATAATAAAAAAAAATTATAAAAAAAAATTATAAATTTTTTTTTTTTTTTTTTAAAGCTGGGCCCCCACCCTCAGGGGCCCAGTCGCACCTGCGACCTCTGCACCCCCTGTAGTTTCGCCCCTGTGTGTGTGCAGTGCGTGTGTAGTGTTTTTGTGTGTGAGATGCATGTGCAGTGTTTTTGTGTGTGAGGTGTGTATGTAGTGTTTTATGTGTGAGGTGTGTGAGGTGTGTGTGCAGTGTTTTTATGTGTGAGGTGTGTGTGCAGTGTTTTTATGTGTGAGGTGTGTGTGTAGTGTTTTTATGTGTGAGGTGTGTGTGCATTGTTTTTATGTGTGAGTGTGTGTGTAGTGTTTTTATGTGTGAGGTGTGTATGCAGTGTTTTTATGTGTGAGTGTGTGTATGCAGTGTTTTTATGTGTGAGGTGTGTATGCAGTGTTTTTATGTGTGAGGTGTGTATGCAGTGTTTTTATATGTGAGTGTGTGTATGTAGGTTTTTTATGTGTGAGTGTGTGTATGTAGTGTTTTTATGTGTGAGTGTGTGTATGTAGTGTTTTAATGTGTGTGTGAGTGTGTGTATGTAGTGTTTTTTGTGTGAGGTGTATGTAGTGTTTTATGTGTGAGGTGTGTGAGGTGTATGTGCAGTGTTTTTCTGTGTGAGGTGTGTGTGCAGTGTTTTTATGTGTGAGGTGTGTGTGCAGTGTTTTTATGTGTGAGGTGTGTGTGTAGTGTTTTTATGTGTGAGGTGTGTGTGTAGTGTTTTTATGTGTGAGGTGTGTGTGCATTGTTTTTATGTGTGAGTGTGTGTGTAGTGTTTTTATGTGTGAGGTGTGTATGCAGTGTTTTTATGTGTGAGTGTGTGTATGCAGTGTTTTTATGTGTGAGGTGTGTATGCAGTGTTTTTATGTGTGAGGTGTGTATGCAGTGTTTTTATATGTGAGTGTGTGTATGTAGGTTTTTTATGTGTGAGTGTGTGTATGTAGTGTTTTTATGTGTGAGTGTGTGTATGTAGTGTTTTAATGTGTGAGTGTGTGTATGTAGTGTTTTTTGTGTGAGGTGTATGTAGTGTTTTATGTGTGAGGTGTGTGAGGTGTATGTGCAGTGTTTTTCTGTGTGAGGTGTGTGTGCAGTGTTTTTATGTGTGAGGTGTGTGTGCAGTGTTTTTATGTGTGAGGTGTGTATGCAGTGTTTTTATGTGTGAGGTGTGTGTGTAGTGTTTTTATGTGTGAGGTGTGTGTGTAGTGTTTTTATGTGTGAGGTGTGTGTGCATTGTTTTTATGTGTGAGTGTGTGTGTAGTGTTTTTATGTGTGAGGTGTGTATGCAGTGTTTTTATGTGTGAGTGTGTGTATGTAGTGTTTTTATGTGTGAGGTGTGTGTGCAGTGTTTTTATGTGTGAGGTGTGTGTGCAGTGTTTTTATGTGTGAGTGTGTGTATGTAGTGTTTTTATGTGTGAGGTGTGTGTGCAGTGTTTTTATGTGTGAGGTGTGTGTGTAGTGTTTTTATGTGTGAGGTGTGTGTGCAGTGTTTTTATGTGTGAGGTGTGTGTGCAGTGTTTTTATGTGTGAGTGTGTGTATGTAGTGTTTTTATGTGTGAGGTGTGTGTGCAGTGTTTTTATATGTGAGTGTGTGTATGTAGGTTTTTTATGTGTGAGTGTGTGTATGTAGTGTTTTTATGTGTGAGTGTGTGTATGTAGTGTTTTAATGTGTGTGTGAGTGTGTGTATGTAGTGTTTTTTGTGTGAGGTGTATGTAGTGTTTTATGTGTGAGGTGTATGTGCAGTGTTTTTCTGTGTGAGGTGTGTGTGCAGTGTTTTTATGTGTGAGGTGTGTGTGCAGTGTTTTTATGTGTGAGGTGTGTGTGTAGTGTTTTTATGTGTGAGGTGTGTGTGTAGTGTTTTTATGTGTGAGGTGTGTGTGCATTGTTTTTATGTGTGAGTGTGTGTGTAGTGTTTTTATGTGTGAGGTGTGTATGCAGTGTTTTTATGTGTGAGTGTGTGTATGCAGTGTTTTTATGTGTGAGGTGTGTATGCAGTGTTTTTATGTGTGAGGTGTGTATGCAGTGTTTTTATATGTGAGTGTGTGTATGTAGGTTTTTTATGTGTGAGTGTGTGTATGTAGTGTTTTTATGTGTGAGTGTGTGTATGTAGTGTTTTAATGTGTGAGTGTGTGTATGTAGTGTTTTTTGTGTGAGGTGTATGTAGTGTTTTATGTGTGAGGTGTGTGAGGTGTATGTGCAGTGTTTTTCTGTGTGAGGTGTGTGTGCAGTGTTTTTATGTGTGAGGTGTGTATGCAGTGTTTTTATGTGTGAGGTGTGTGTGTAGTGTTTTTATGTGTGAGGTGTGTGTGTAGTGTTTTTATGTGTGAGGTGTGTGTGCATTGTTTTTATGTGTGAGTGTGTGTGTAGTGTTTTTATGTGTGAGGTGTGTATGCAGTGTTTTTATGTGTGAGTGTGTGTATGTAGTGTTTTTATGTGTGAGGTGTGTGTGCAGTGTTTTTATGTGTGAGGTGTGTGTGCAGTGTTTTTATGTGTGAGTGTGTGTATGTAGTGTTTTTATGTGTGAGGTGTGTGTGCAGTGTTTTTATGTGTGAGGTGTGTGTGTAGTGTTTTTATGTGTGAGGTGTGTGTGCAGTGTTTTTATGTGTGAGGTGTGTGTGCAGTGTTTTTATGTGTGAGGTGTGTGTGCAGTGTTTTTATGTGTGAGGTGTGTGTGTAGTGTTTTTATGTGTGAGGTGTGTATGTGCAGAGTTTTTATGTGTGAGGTGTGTGTGTGCAGAGTTTTTATGTGTGAGGTGTGTGTGCAGTGTTTTCATGTGTGAGTGTGTGTGTGCCTACATGTCTATGATTGTATTTACAAAACATAATTTATGCTTACCTGATAAATTTATTTCTCTTGTGATGTTTTATGTGTGAGGTGTGTGAGGTGTATGTAAAGTGTTTTTGTGTGTGAGGTGTGTGTGCAGTGTTTTTATGTGTGAGGTGTGTGTGTAGTGTTTTTATGTGTGAGGTGTGTGTGTAGTGTTTTTATGTGTGAGGTGTGTGTGCAGTGTTTTTATGTGTGAGGTGTGTGTGCAGTGTTTTTATGTGTGAGGTGTGTGTGCAGTGTTTTTATGTGTGAGTTATGTGTGCAGTGTTTTTATGCATGAGGTTTGTGTGCAGTGTTTTATGCGTGAGATGTGTGTGTAGTGTTTGTGTATGTAGTGTTTTTGTGTTGTGTTTTTATGTGTGAGGTGTGTGTGCAGTGTTTTCATGTGTGAGTGTGTGTGTGCCTACATGTCTATGATTGTATTTACAAAACATAATTTATGCTTACCTGATAAATTTATTTCTCTTGTGATGTATCGAGTCCACGGATTCATCCTTACTTGTGGGATATTCTCCTTCCCTACAGGAAGTGGCAGAGAGAGCACCCACAGCAGAGCTGTCTATATAGCTCCCCCCTTAGCTCCACCCCCCAGTCATTTGACCGAAGGCTAGGAAGAAAAAGGAGAAACCATAGGGTGCAGTGGTGACTGAAAGTTTAAAAATAAAAATATATATGCCTGTCTTAAATAAACTGGGCGGGCCGTGGACTCGATACATCACAAGAGAAATAGTAAGCATAAATTATGTTTTCTCTTGTAAGATGTATCGAGTCCACGGATTCATCCTTACTTGTGGGATACCAATACCAAAGCTTTAGGACACGGATGAAGGGAGGGACAAGACAGGGACCTTAAACGGAAGGCACCACTGCTTGTAGAACTTTTCTCCCAAAAATAGCCTCCGAAGAAGCAAAAGTATCAAATTTGGAAAATTTGGAAAAAGTATGAAGCGAAGACCAAGTCGCCGCCTTACAAATCTGTTCAACAGAAGCCTCATTTTTAAAAGCCCATGTGGAAGCCACAGCTCTAGTAGAATGAGCAGTAATTCTTTCAGGAGGCTGCTGTCCAGCAGTCTCATAGGCCAAATGGATGATGCTTTTCAGCCAAAAGGAAAGAGAGGTAGCCTTTTGGCCTCTCCGCTTACCAGAATAAACATGTATGCAGTGTTTTTATGTGCGAGTGTGTGTATGCAGTGTTTTTATGTGTGAGGTGTGTATGCAGTGTTTTTATATGTGAGTGTGTGTATGTAGGTTTTTTGTGTGTGTGTGTGTGTATGTAGTGTTTTTATGTGTGAGTGTGTGTATGTAGTGTTTTTATGTGTGAGGTGTGTGTGCAGTGTTTTTATGTGTGAGGTGTGTGTGCAGTGTTTTTATGTGTGAGGTGTGTGTGCAGTGTTTTATGTGTGATGTGTGTGTGCAGTGTTTTTATGTGTGAGGTGTGTGTGCAGTGTTTTTATGTGTGAGGTGTGTGTGCAGTGTTTTTATGTGTGAGGTGTGTGTGCAGTGTTTTATGTGTGAGGTGTGTGTGCAGTGTTTTATGTGTGTGCGCAGTGTTTTTATGTGTGAGGTGTGTGTGCAGTGTTTTTATGTGTGAGGTGTGTGTGCAGTGTTTTTATGTGTGAGGTGTGTGTGCAGTGTTTTTATGTGTGAGGTGTGTGTGCAGTGTTTTTATGTGTGAGGTGTGTGTGCAGTGTTTTTATGTGTGATGTGTGTGTGCAGTGTTTTATGTGTGAGGTGTGTGTGCAGTGTTTTTATGTGTGAGGTGTGTGTGCAGTGTTTTATGTGTGAGGTGTGTGTGCAGTGTTTTATGTGTGAGGTGTGTGTGCAGTGTTTTATGTGTGAGGTGTGTGTGCAGAGTTTTATGTGTGAGGTGTGTGCAGTGTTTTTATGTGTGAGTTATGTGTGCAGTGTTTTTATGTGTGAGTTATGTGTGCAGTGTTTTTATGTGTGAGTTATGTGTGCAGTGTTTTTATGCGTGAGGTTTGTGTGCAGTGTTTTTATGCGTGAGGTTTGTGTGCAGTGTTTTTATGCGTGAGGTTTGTGTGCAGTGTTTTATGCGTGAGGTGTGTGTGTAGTGTTTGTGTGTGTAGTGTTTTTGTGTTGTGTCTTTATGTGTGAGGTGTGTGTGCAGTGTTTTCATGTGTGAGTGTGTGTGTGCCTACATGTCTATGATTGTATTTACAAAACATAATTTATGCTTACCTGATAAATTTATTTCTCTTGTGATGTATCGAGTCCACGGATTCATCCTTACTTGTGGGATATTCTCCTTCCCTACAGGAAGTGGCAGAGAGAGCACCCACAGCAGAGCTGTCTATATAGCTCCCCCCTTAGCTCCACCCCCCAGTCATTTGACCGAAGGCTAGGAAGAAAAAGGAGAAACCATAGGGTGCAGTGGTGACTGAAAGTTTAAAAATAAAAATATATATGCCTGTCTTAAATAAACTGGGCGGGCCGTGGACTCGATACATCACAAGAGAAATAAATTTATCAGGTAAGCATAAATTATGTTTTCTCTTGTAAGATGTATCGAGTCCACGGATTCATCCTTACTTGTGGGATACCAATACCAAAGCTTTAGGACACGGATGAAGGGAGGGACAAGACAGGGACCTTAAACGGAAGGCACCACTGCTTGTAGAACCTTTCTCCCAAAAATAGCCTCCGAAGAAGCAAAAGTATCAAATTTGGAAAATTTGGAAAAAGTATGAAGTGAAGACCAAGTCGCCGCCTTACAAATCTGTTCAACAGAAGCCTCATTTTTAAAAGCCCATGTGGAAGCCACAGCTCTAGTAGAATGAGCAGTAATTCTTTCAGGAGGCTGCTGTCCAGCAGTCTCATAGGCCAAACGGATGATGCTTTTCAGCCAAAAGGAAAGAGAGGTAGCCTTTTGGCCTCTCCGCTTACCAGAATAAACAACAATGAAGATGTTTGACGGAAATCTTTGGTTGCTTGTAAGTAGAACTTTAAAGCACGAACCACATCAAGATTGTGCAACAGAAGTTCCTTCTTTGATGAAGGATTAGCACACAGAGAAGGAACAACAATCTCTTGATTGATATTCTTATTAGAAACAACCTTAGGAAGAAAACCAGGTTTGGTATGCAAAACCACCTTATCTGCATGGAAAATAAGATAAGGGGGATCACACTGTAAAGCAAATAGCTCAGAAACTCTTCGAGCCGAAGAGATAGCAACTAAGAACAAAACGTTCCAAGATAGAAGCTTAATATCTATGGAATGCATAGGTTCAAACGGAACCCCTTGAAGAACTCTAAGGACTAAGTTTAGACTCCAAGGCGGAGCAACAGGCTTAAATACAGGCTTAATTCTGACCAAAGCCTGACTAAAAGTTTAAACGTCTGGAACATCTGCCAGACGTTTGTGTAGTAGAATAGACAAAGCAGATATTTGTCTTTTTAGAGAACTAGATGATAAACCCTTCTCCAAACCTTCTTGGAGAAAAGACAATATTCTAGGAATCCTAATCTTACTCCACGAGTAACCTTTGGATTCACACCAATAAAGATATTTGCGCCAAATCTTATGATAGATCTTCCTGGTGACAGGTTTTCTAGCCTGAATCAGGGTATCAATGACCGACTCAGAGAACCCACGCTTTGATAGAATTAGGCGTTCAATCTCCAAGCAGTCAGACGCAGAGAAACTAGATTTGGATGCGAGAACGGACCTTGGATTAGAAGGTCCCGCCTCATTGGCAGGGTCCACGGTGGAACCGAGGACATGCCCACTGAATACCAAGTCCTGCGTGGCCACGCAGGTGCTATCAGAATCACTGAAGCTCTCTCCTGCTTGATTCTGGCAATCAGACGTGGGAGGAGAGAAAGCGGTGGAAATACGTAGGCCAGATTGAAGGACCAAGGTACTGCTAGAGCATCTATCAGTACCGCCTTGGGATCCCGGGACCTGGACCCGTAACGAGGAAGTTTGGCATTCTGATGCGACGCCATCAGACCCAATTCTGGTGTGCCCCATAGCTGAATCAGCTGAGCAAATACCTCCGGATGGAGTTCCCACTCCCCCAGGTGAAAAGTCTGACGACATAGAAAATCCGCCTCCCAGTTCTCTACTCCTGGAATGTGGTTGCTGAGAGATGGCAAGAGTGATCCTCTGTCCATCGGATTATTTTGGTTACCTCCATCATCGCTAGAGAACTCCTTGTTCCTCCTTGATGATTGATATAAGCTACAGTCGTGATGTTGTCCGACTTAAACCTGATGAATTTGGCTGCAGCAAGCTGATGCCATGCCTGAAGCACCTTGAATATCGCTCTCAGTTCTAGGATGTTTATCGGAAGAAGAGATTCCTCCCGAGACCATAAGCCCTGTGCTTTCAGGGAGTTCCAGACTGCACCCCAGCCTAGCAGGCTGGCATCTGTCGTTACAATGAGCCACTCTGGCCTGTGGAAGTACATTCCCTGAGACAGGTGGTCCTGAGACAACCACCAGAGAAGAGAATCTCTGGTCTCCTGGTCCAGATGCAGTTGAGGAGATAAATCTGCATAATCCCCATTCCACTGTTTGAGAAATAAAAAAACTAACATTATAGTAACCACATAGCTCTTTGCCCTTCCTAGCAGTTAAGAAGGCAGAGAGAATGACTGGGGGGTGGAGCTAAGGGGGGAGCTATATAGACAACTCTGCTGTGGGTGCTCTCTCTGTCACTTCCTGTAGGGAAGGAGAATATCACACAAGTAAGGATGAATCTGTGGACTCGATACATCTTACAAGAGAAATAGAGTATGTGTGTTTATGTGTGTGTATTTCTGTATGTATGTGTGTGAGTGTGTATGTGTGTGCCTACATGTGTATGGTTGTGCGTACAAACTAGAGTATGTGTGTTTTAATGTATAGTAAAGTACTTTGTCTCCAGTTTAGTTGTGTGATGCTCTGCGGTCAGTGTGATATAATACTGAGTATAAAGCTGGTGCAGGGCTCTGCAGTTTAGTTGTGTGATGCTCTGCAGTCAGTGTGATATAATACTGAGTAATAAAGCTGGTGCCGGCTCTGCAGTTTAGTTGTGTGATGCTCTGCAGTCAGTGTGATATAATACTGAGTAATAAAGATGATGCAGGGCTCTGCAGTTTAGTTGTGTGATGCTCTGCAGTCAGTGTGATATAATACTGAGTAATAAAGCTGGTGCAGGGCTCTGCACTTTAGTTGTGTGATGCTCTGCAGTCAGTGTGATATAATACTGAGTAATAAAGCTTGTGCAGGGCTCTGCACTTTAGTTGTGTGATGCTCTGCAGTCCGTGTGATATAATACTGAGTAATAAAGCTGATGCAGGGCTCGGCAGTTTAGTTGTGTGATGCTCTGCAGTCAGTGTGATATAATACTGAGTAATAAAGCTGATGCAGGGCTCGGCAGTTTAGTTGTGTGATGCGCTGCAGTCAGTGTGATATAATACTGAGTAATAAAGCTGGTGCAGGGCTCTGCAGTTTAGTTGTGTGATGCTCTACAGTCAGTGTGATATAATACTGAGTAATAAAGCTGGTGCCGGGCTCTGCAGTTTAGTTGTGTGATGTTCTGCAGTCAGTGTGATATAATACGGAGTAGTAAGCTGGTGCAGGGCTCTGCAGTTTAGTTGTGTGATGCTCTGCAGTCAGTGTTTTAAATAATACAGAGTAATAAAGATGGTGCAGGGCTCTGCAGTTTAGTTGTGTGATGCTCTGTAGTCAGTGTGATATAATACTGAGTAATAAAGCTGCTGCAGGGGTCTGCAGTTTAGTTGTGTGATGCTCTGCAGTCAGTGTGATATAATACTGAGTAATAATGCTGGTGCAGGGCTCTGCACTTTAGTTGTGTGATGCTCTGCAGTCAGTGTGATATAATACAGAGTAATAAAGCTGGTGCAGGGCTCTGTAGTTTAGTTGTGTGATGCTCTGCAGTTAGTGTGATATAATACTGAGTAATAAAAGTGGTGCAGGGCTCTGCAGTTTAGTTGTGTGATGCTCTGCAGTCAGTGTGATATAATACTGAGTAATAAAGCTGGTGCAGGGCTCTGCAGTTTAGTTGTGTGATGCTCTGCAGTCAGTGTTTTAAATAATACAGAGTAATAAAGCTGGTGCAGGGCTCTGCAGTTTAGTTGTGTGATGCTCTGCAGTCAGTGTTTTAAATAATACAGAGTAATAAAGCTGGTGCAGGGCTCTGCAGTTTAGATGTGTGATACTCTGCAGTCAGTGTGATATAATACAGAGCAATAAAGCTGGTGCAGGGCTCTGCAGTTTAGTTGTGTGATGCTCTGCAGTCAGTGTGATATAATACTGAGTAATAAAGCTGGTGCAGGGCTCTGTAGTTTAGTTGTGTGATGCTCTGCAGTCAGTGTGATATAATACTGAGTAATAAAGCTGATGCAGGGCTCTGCAGTTTAGTTGTGCGATGATCTTCAGTCAGTGTGATATAATACTGAGTAATAAAGCTGGTGCAGGGCTCTGCAGTTTAGTTGTGTGATGCTCTGCAGTCAGTGTGATATAATACTGAGTAATAAAGCTGATGCAGGGCTCTGCAGTTTAGTTGTGTGATGCTCTACAGTCAGTGTGACATAATACTGAGTAATAAAGCTGGTGCAGGGCTCTGCAGTTTAGTTGTGTGATGCTCTGCAGTCAGTGTGATATAATACTGAGTAATAAAGCTGGTGCAGGGCTCTGCAGTTTAGTTGTGTGATGCTCTGCAGTCAGTGTGATATAATACTGAGTAATAAAGCTGGTGCAGGGCTCTGCAGTTTAGTTGTGTGATGCTCTGCAGTCAGTGTGATATAATACAGAGTAGTAAGCTGGTGCAGTGCTCTGCAGTTTAGTTGTGTGATGCTCTGCAGTCAGTGTGATATAATACTGAGTAATAAACCTGGTGCAGGGCTCTGCAGTTTAGTTGTGTGATGCTCTGCAGTCAGTGTGATATAATACTGAGCAATAAAGCTGGTGCAGGGCTCTGCAGTTTAGTTGTGTGATGCTCTGTAGTCAGTGTGATATAATACTGAGTAATAATGCTGGTGCAGGGCTCTGTACTTTAGTTGTGTGATGCTCTGCAGTCAGTGTGATATAATACAGAGTAATAAAGCTGGTGCAGGGCTCTGTAGTTTAGTTGTGCGATGCTCTGCAGTCAGTGTGATATAATACTGAGCAATAAAGCTGGTGCAAGGCTCTGCATTTTAGTTGTGTGATGCTCTGCAGTCAGTGTGATATAATACTGAGTATAAAGCTGGTGCAGGGCTCTGCAGTTTAGTTGTGTGATGCTCTGCAGTCAGTGTGATATAATACTGAGTAATAAAGCTGGTGCAGGGCTCTGCACTTTAGTTGTGTGATGCTCTGCAGTCCGTGTGATATAATACTGAGTAATAAAGCTGATGCAGGGCTCGGCAGTTTAGTTGTGTGATGCTCTGCAGTCAGTGTGATATAATACTGAGTAATAAAGCTGATGCAGGGCTCGGCAGTTTAGTTGTGTGATGCTCTGCAGTCAGTGTGATATAATATTGAGTAATAAAGCTGGTGCAGGGCTCTGCAGTTTAGTTGTGTGATGCTCTGCAGTCAGTGTGATATAATACTGAGTAATAAAGCTGGTGCAGGGCTCTGCAGATTAGTTGTGTGATGCTCTGCAGTCAGTGTGATATAATACTGAGTAATAAAGCTGGTGCAGGGCTCTGCAGTTTAGTTGTGTGATGCTCTGCAGTCAGTGTGATATAATACTGAGTAATAAAGCTGGTGCAGGGCTCTGCAGTTTAGTTGTGTGATGCTCTGCAGTCAGTGTGATATAATACTGAGTAATAAAGCTGGTGCAGGGCTCTGCAGTTTAGTTGTGTGATGCTCTGCAGTCAGTGTGATATAATTCTGAGCAATAAAGCTGGTGCAAGGCTCTGCATTTTAGTTGTGTGATGCTCTGCCGTCAGTGTGATATAAATACTGAGTAATAAAACTGGTGCAGGGCTCTGTAGTTTAGTTGTGTGATGCTCTGCAGTCAGTGTGATATAATATTGAGCAATAAAGCTGGTGCTGGCTCTGCAGTTTAGTTGTGTGATGCTCTGCAGTCAGTGTGATATAATACTGAGTAATAAAGCAGGTGCAGGGCTCTGCAGTTTAGTTGTGTGATGCTCTGCAGTCAGTGTGATATAATACTGCGTAATAAAGCTGGTGCAGGGCTCTGCAGTTTAGTTGTGTGATGCTCTGCAGTAAGTGTGATATAATACTGAGTAATAAATCTGGTGCAGGGCTCTGCAGTTTAGTTGTGTGATGCTCTGCAGTCAGTGTGATATAATACAGAGCAATAAAGCTGGTGCAGGGCTCTGCAGTTTAGTTGTGTGATGCTCTGCAGTCAGTGTGATATAATACTGAGTAATAAAGCTGGTGCAGGGCTCTGCAGTTTAGTTGTGTGATGCTCTGCAGACAGTGTGATATAATACTGAGTAATAAAGCTGGTGCAGGGCTCTGCAGTTTAGTTGTGTGATGCCCTGCAGTCAGTGTGATATAATACTGAGTAATAAAGCTGGTGCAGGGGTCTGCAGTTTAGTTGTGTGATGCTCTGCAGTCAGTGTGATATAATACTGAGTAATAATGCTGGTGCAGGGCTCTGCAGTTTAGTTGTGTGATGCTCTGCAGTCAGTGTGATATAATACTGAGTAATAAAGCTGGTGCAGGGCTCTGCAGTTTAGTTGTGTGATGCTCTGCAGTCAGTGTGATATTATACAGAGTAATAAAGCTGGTGCAGGGCTCTGCAGTTTAGTTGTGTGATGCTCTGCCGTCAGTGTGATATAAATACTGAGTAATAAAACTGGTGCAGGGCTCTGTAGTTTAGTTGTGTGATGCTCTGCAGTCAGTGTGATATAATATTGAGCAATAAAGCTGGTGCTGGCTCTGCAGTTTAGTTGTGTGATGCTCTGCAGTCAGTGTGATATAATACTGAGTAATAAAGCAGGTGCAGGGCTCTGCAGTTTAGTTGTGTGATGCTCTGCCGTCAGTGTGATATAATATTGAGCAATAAAGCTGGTGCTGGCTCTGCAGTTTAGTTGTGTGATGCTCTGCAGTCAGTGTGATATAATACTGAGTAATAAAGCAGGTGCAGGGCTCTGCAGTTTAGTTGTGTGATGCTCTGCAGTCAGTGTGATATAATTCTGAGCAATAAAGCTGGTGCAAGGCTCTGCATTTTAGTTGTGTGATGCTCTGCCGTCAGTGTGATATAAATACTGAGTAATAAAACTGGTGCAGGGCTCTGTAGTTTAGTTGTGTGATGCTCTGCAGTCAGTGTGATATAATATTGAGCAATAAAGCTGGTGCTGGCTCTGCAGTTTAGTTGTGTGATGCTCTGCAGTCAGTGTGATATAATACTGAGCAATAAAGCTGGCGCAGGGCTCTGCAGTTTAGTTGTGTGATGCTCTGCAGTCAGTGTGATATAATACTGAGTAATAAAGCTGGTGCAGGGGTCTGCAGTTTAGTTGTGTGATGCTCTGCAGTCAGTGTGATATAATACTGAGTAATAATGCTGGTGCAGGGCTCTGCACTTTAGTTGTGTGATGCTCTGCAGTCAGTGTGATATAATACAGAGCAATAAAGCTGGTGCAGGGCTCTGCAGTTTAGTTGTGTGATGCTCTGCAGTCAGTGTGATATAATACTGAGTAATAAAGCTGGTGCAGGGCTCTGTAGTTTAGTTGTGTGATGCTCTGCAGTCAGTGTGATATAATACTGAGTAATAAAGCTGATGCAGGGCTCTGCAGTTTAGTTGTGTGATGCTCTGCAGTCAGTGTGATATAATTCTGAGTAATAAAGCTGGTGCAGGGCTCTGCAGTTTAGTTGTGTGATGCTCTGCAGTCAGTGTGATATAATACTGAGTAATAAAGCTGGTGCAGGGCTCTGCAGTTTAGTTGTGTGATGCTCTGCAGTCAGTGTGATATAATACAGAGTAATAAAGCTGGTGCAGGGCTCTGCAGTTTAGTTGTGTGATGCTCTGCAGTCAGTGTTTTAAATAATACAGAGTAATAAAGCTGGTGCAGGGCTCTGCAGTTTAGTTGTGTGATGCTCTGCAGTCAGTGTGATATAATACTGAGTAATAAAGCTGGTGCAGGGCTCTGCAGTTTAGTTGTGTGATGCTCTGCAGTCAGTGTGATATAATACTGAGTAATAAAGCTGGTGCAGGGCTCTGCAGTTTAGTTGTGTGATGCTCTGCAGTCAGTGTGATATAATTCTGAGCAATAAAGCTGGTTCAAGGCTCTGCATTTTAGTTGTGTGATGCTCTGCAGTCAGTGTGATATAATTCTGAGCAATAAAGCTGGTGCAAGGCTCTGCATTTTAGTTGTGTGATGCTCTGCAGTCAGTGTGATATAATACAGAGCAATAAAGCTGGTGCAGGGCTCTGCAGTTTAGTTGTGTGATGCTCTGCAGTCAGTGTGATATAATACTGAGTAATAAAGCTGGTGCAGGGCTCTGTAGTTTAGTTGTGTGATGCTCTGCAGTCAGTGTGATATAATACTGAGTAATAAAGCTGATGCAGGGCTCTGCAGTTTAGTTGTGTGATGCTCTGCAGTCAGTGTGATATAATACAGAGCAATAAAGCTGGTGCAGGGCTCTGTAGTTTAGTTGTGTGATGCTCTGCAGTCAGTGTGATATAATACTGAGTAATAAAGCTGATGCAGGGCTCTGCAGTTTAGTTGTGTGATGCTCTGCAGTCAGTGTGATATAATACTGAGTAATAAAGCTGGTGCAGGGCTCTGCAGTTTAGTTGTGTAATGCTCTGCAGTCAGTGTGATATAATACTGAGTAATAAAGCTGGTGCAGGGCTCTGCAGTTTAGTTGTGTGATGCTCTGCAGTCAGTGTGATATAATACTGAGTAATAAAGCTGGTGCAGGGCTCTGCAGTTTAGTTGTGTGATGCTCTGCAGTCAGTGTGATATAATACAGAGTAATAAAGCTGGTGCAGGGCTCTGCAGTTTAGTTGTGTGATGCTCTGCAGTCAGTGTGATATAATACTGAGTAATAAAGCTGGTGCAGGGCTCTGCAGTTTAGTTGTGTGATGCTCTGCAGTCAGTGTGATATAATACTGAGTAATAAAGCTGGTGCAGGGCTCTGCAGTTTAGTTGTGTGATGCTCTGCAGTCAGTGTGATATAATACTGAGTAATAAAGCTGGTGCAGGGCTCTGAAGTTTAGTTGTGTGATGCTCTGCAGTCAGTGTGATATAATACTGAGTAATAAAGCTGGTGCAGGGCTCTGAAGTTTAGTTGTGTGATGCTCTGCAGTCAGTGTGATATAATACTGAGTAATAAAGCTGGTGCAGGGCTCTGCAGTTTAGTTGTGTGATGCTCTGCAGTCAGTGTGATATAATACTGAGTAATAAAGCTGGTGCAGGGCTCTGCAGTTTAGTTGTGTGATGCTCTGCAGTCAGTGTGATATAATACTGAGTAATAAAGCTGGTGCAGGGCTCTGCAGTTTAGTTGTGTGATGCTCTGCAGTCAGTGTGATATAATACTGAGTAATAAAGCTGGTGCAGGGCTCTGCAGTTTAGTTGTGTGATGCTCTGCAGTCAGTGTGATATAATACTGCGTAATAAAGCTGGTGCAGGGCTCTGCAGTTTAGTTGTGTGATGCTCTGCAGTCAGTGTGATATAATACTGAGTAATAAAGCTGGTGCAGGGCTCTGCAGTTTAGTTGTGTGATGCTCTGCAGTCAGTGTGATATAATACTGAGTAATAAAGCTGGTGCAGGGCTCTGCAGTTTAGTTGTGTGATGCTCTGCAGTCAGTGTGATATAATACTGAGTAATAAATCTGGTGCAGGGCTCTGCAGTTTAGTTGTGTGATGCTCTGCAGTCAGTGTGATATAATACTGAGTAATAAAGCTGGTGCAGGGCTCTGCAGTTTAGTTGTGTGATGCTCTGCAGTCAGTGTGATATAATACTGAGTAATAAAGCTGGTGCAGGGCTCTGCAGTTTAGTTGTGTGATGCTCTGCAGTCAGTGTGATATAATACTGAGTAATAAAGCTGGTGCAGGGCTCTGCAGTTTAGTTGTGTGATGCTCTGCAGTCAGTGTGATATAATACTGAGTAATAAAGCTGGTGCAGGGCTCTGCAGTTTAGTTGTGTGATGCTCTGCAGTCAGTGTGATATAATACTGAGTAATAAAGCTGGTGCAGGGCTCTGCAGTTTAGTTGTGTGATGCTCTGCAGTCAGTGTGATATAATACTGAGTAATAAAGCTGGTGCAGGGCTCTGCAGTTTAGTTGTGTGATGCTCTGCAGTCAGTGTGATATAATACTGAGTAATAAAGCTGGTGCAGGGCTCTGCAGTTTAGTTGTGTGATGCTCTGCAGTCAGTGTGATATAATACTGAGTAATAAAGCTGGTGCAGGGCTCTGCAGTTTAGTTGTGTGATGTTTTCTGCAGTCAGTGTGATATAATACTGAGTAATAAAGCTGGTGCAGGGCTCTGCAGTTTAGTTGTGTGATGCTCTGCAGTCAGTGTGGATTAATACCTGAGGTAATAAAGCTGGTGCAGGGCTCTGAAGTTTAGTTGTGTGATGCTCTGCAGTCAGTGTGAATAATACTGAGTAATAAAGCTGGTTGCAGAGGCTCTGCAGTAGTTGTGTGGATGTCTGCAGTCAGTGTGATAGAATACTGTGTAATAAAGCTGGTGCAGGGCTCTGCAGGTTTAGTTGTGTGATGCTCTGCAGTCAGTGTGAGTATAATACTGAGTAATAAAGCTGGTGCAGGCTCTGCAGTTTAGTTGTGTGATGCTCCTGCAGTCAGGAGTGATTATAATACTGAGTAATAAAGCTGGTGCAGGGCTCTGCAGTTTAGTTGTGTGATGCTCTGCAGTCAGTGTGATATAATACTGAGTAATAAAGCTGGTGCAGGGCTCAGCAGTTTAGTTGTGTGATTGCTCTGCAGTCAGTGTGATATATACTGAGAATAAAGCTGGATGGCAGGCGCTCTGCAGTTTAGTGTGTGATGCTCTGCAGTCAGTGAGATATAATACAGAGCTAATAAAGCTGGTGCAGGGCTCTGCCAGTTTAGTTGTGTGATGCTCTGCACGTCAGTAGAGATATAATACTGAGTCATACAGCTGGTGCAGGGCTCTTGCTAGTTTTAGTTGTGTCGATGCTCTGCAGTCAGTGTGATATAATACTGGCATGGTAAGTCTGTGTGAAGCTCCTGCTGTCTCCGTGACAGGGAGTCTAATACTGAAAGTGGGGTTTGCAGTTCTAGTTGTGTGATGCTCTGCAGTCAGTGTATATAATACTGAGTAAAAAATCTGGTGCAGGGCTCCTTGCAGTTTAGGTTGATGTGCTGCTTCTGCCGGTCAGTGTGATACTAATACAGAGTATAAATCTGGTGCAGGGCTCTGCAGTTTAGTGGTGTGTGATGCTCTGCAGTCAGTGTGAGATACATACTGAGTACTAAAGCTGGATTGCAGGGCTCTGTAGTTTAGTCTTTGTGATGCTTCTGCAGACAGATGTAATATATACTGAGTAATAAAGCTGGTGCAGGGCTCTGCAGTTTAGTTGTGTGATGCTCTGCAGTCAGTGTGATATAATACTGAGTAATAAAGCTGGTGCAGGGCTCTGCAGTTTAGTTGTGTGATGCTCTGCAGTCAGTGTGATATAATACTGAGTAATAAAGCTGGTGCAGGCTCTGCAGTTTAGTTGTGTGATGCTTCTGCAGTCAGTGTGATATAATACTGAGTAATAAAGCTGGTGCAGGGCTCTGCAGTTAGTTGTGTGATGCTCTGCAGTCAGTGTGATATAATACTGAGTAATAAAGCTGGTGCAGGGCTCTGCAGTTTAGTTGTGTGATGCTCTGCAGTCAGTGTGATATAATACTGAGTAATAAAGCTGGTGCAGGGCTCTGCAGTTTAGTTGTGTGATGCTCTGCAGTCAGTGTGATATAATACTGAGTAATAAAGCTGGTGCAGGGCTCTGCAGTTTAGTTGTGTGATGTTCTGCAGTCAGTGTGATATAATACTGAGTAATAAAGCTGGTGCAGGGCTCTGCAGTTTAGTTGTGTGATGCTCTGCAGTCAGTGTGATATAATACTGAGTAATAAAGCTGGTGCAGGGCTCTGCAGTTTAGTTGTGTGATGTTCTGCAGTCAGTGTGATATAATACTGAGTAATAAAGCTGGTGCAGGGCTCTGCAGTTTAGTTGTGTGATGCTCTGCAGTCAGTGTGATATAATACAGAGTAATAAAGCTGGTGCAGGGCTCTGCAGTTTAGTTGTGTGATGCTCTGCAGTCAGTGTGATATAATACTGAGTAATAAAGCTGGTGCAGGGCTCTGAGTTTAGTTGTGTGATGTCTCTGGCAGTCAGTGTGATATAATACTGAGTAATAAAGATGGTGCAGGGCTCTGCAGTTTAGTTGTGTGATGTTCTGCAGTCAGTGTGATATAATACTGAGTAATAAAGCTGGTGCAGGGCTCTGCAGTTTAGTTGTGTGATGTTCTGCAGTCAGTGTGATATATACTGAGTAATAAAGCTGGTGCAGGGCTCTGCAGTTTAGTTGTGTGATGCTCTGCAGACAGTGTGATATAATACTGAGTAATAAAGCTGGTGCAGGGCTCTGCAGTTTAGTTGTGTGATGCTCTGCAGTCAGTGTGATATAATACTGAGTAATAAAGCTGGTGCAGGGCTCTGCAGTTTAGTTGTGTGATGCTCTGCAGTCAGTGTGATATAATACTGAGTAATAAAGCTGGTGCAGGGCTCTGCAGTTTAGTTGTGTGATGTTCTGCAGTCAGTGTGATATAATACTGAGTAATAAAGCTGGTGCTGGCTCTGCAGTTTAGTTGTGTGATGCTCTGCAGTCAGTGTGATATAATACTGAGTAATAAAGCTGGTGCAGGGCTCTGCAGTTTAGTTGTGTGATGCTCTGCATTCAGTGTGATATAATACTGAGTAATAAAGCTGGTGCAGGGCTCTGCAGTTTAGTTGTTTGATGCTCTGCAGTCAGTGTGATATAATACTGAGTAATAAAGCTGGTGCAGGGCTCTGCAGTTTAGTTGTGTGATGCTCTGCAAGTCAGTGTGATATAATACTGAGTAACTAATGCTGGTGCAGGGGCTCTGCAGTTTAGTTGTGTGATGCTCTGCAGTCAGTGTGATATAATACTGAGTAATAAAGCTGGTGCAGGGCATCTGCAGTTTAGTTGTGTGATTTTCTGCCAGTCAGTGTGATATAATACTGGAGTAATAAAGCTGGTGCACGGGCTCTGTAGTTTAGTTGTGTGATGCTCTGCAGTCAGTGTGATAATAATACAGAGTAATAAAGCTGGTGCAAGGCTCTGCAGATTATTTGATGTGATGCTCTGCAGTCAGTGTGATATAATACTGAGTACTAAAGCTGATGCAGGGCTCTGCAGTTTAGTTGTGTGATGTTCTGCAGTCAGTTGTGATATAATACTGAGTAATAAAGCTGGTGCAGGGCTCTGCAGTCTTAGTTGTGTGATGCTCTGCAGTCAGTGTGATATAACAGAGTAATAAAGCTGCTGCAAGGGCTCTGCAGTTCAGTTGCTGTGATGTTCTGCAGTCAGTGTGATATAATGCTGAGTAGTAAGCTGTGCAGGCTCTGCAGTTTAGTTGTGTGATGCTCCTGCAGTCAGTGTGATCTAATACTGTGTAATAAAGCTGGTGCAGGGCTCTGCAGTCTTAGTTGTGTGATGTACTGCAGACCAGTGTGATATAATCTGAGTAATAAAAGCTGGTGCAGGGCTCTGACAGTTTAGTTGTGTGATGCTCTGCAGTCAGTGTGATATACTACTGAGTAATAAAGCTGGCTGCAGGGCTCCTGAAGTTTAAGTTGTGTAATGCTCTGCAGACAGTGTGATATAATACTGAGTAACTAAAGCTGGTGCCGGGCTCTGAAGTTTAGCTTGTGTGATGCTCTGCAGTCAGTGTGATATAATCATGAGTACATAAAGCTGGTGCAGGGCTCTGCAATTCTATTTGTGTGATGTTCTGCAGTCAGTGTGATATAAATTACTGAGTAATTAAGCCTGGTGCAGGCTCTGTCAGTTTAGTTGTGTGATGCTCTGCAGTCAGTGTGATATAATACTGAGTAATAAAAGCTGGTGCAGGGCTCTGCAGTTTAGTTGTGTGATGCTCATGCAGTCAGTGTGATATAATACTGAGTAATAAAGCTGGTGCAGGCTCTGTAGTTTAGTTGTGTGATGCTCTGCAGTCAGTGTGCTATAATACTGAGTAATAAAGCTGGTGCCGGGCTCTGCAGTTAGTTGTGCTGATGTCTCTGCAGTCAGTGTGATATATACTGAGTAATAAAGCTGGTGCAGGGCTCTGCAGTTTAGTTGAGTGATGCTCTTGCAGCATCCGTGTGATATAATACTGAGTAATAAAGCTGGTGCAGGGCTCTGCAGTTTAGTTGTGTGATGTTCTGCAGTCAGTGTGCTATAATACTGAGTAAAAAGCTGGTGCAGGGGCTCTGCAGTTTAGTTGTGCTGATGCCTCTGCAGTCAGTGTGATATATATACTGGAGTAATAAAGCTGGTGCAGGTCTCTGCAGTTTAGTTGTGTGATGCTCTGCAAGTCAGTGTGATATAATACTGAGCAATAAAGCTGGTGCAGGGCTCTGCAGTTTAGTTGTGTGAGTTTGCAGTGCAGTTGTGATATATACTGAGTAATAAAGCTGGTGCAGGGCTCTCTGCAGTTTAGTTGTGTGCATGCTCTGCAGTCAGTGTGATATAATACTGAGTAATAAAGCTGGTGCAGGGCTCTGCAGTTTAGTTGTGTGATGCTCTGCAGTCAGTGTGATATAATACTGAGTAATAAATCTGGTGCAGGGGCTCTGCAGTTTAGTTGTGTGATGTTCTGCAGTCAGTGTGATATATACTCGAGTAATAAGCTGGTGCAGGGCTCTGCAGTTTTAGTTGTGTGATGCTCTGCAGTCAGTGTGATATAATACTGAGTACTAAAGCTGGTGCAGGGCTCTGTAGTTTAGTTGTGTGATGCTTCTGCAGACAGTGTATAGAATACTGAGTAATAAAGCTGGTGCAGGGCTCTGCAGTTTAGTTGTGTGATGCTCTGCAGTCAGTGTGATATAATACTGAGTAATAAAGCTGGTGCAGTGCTCTGCAGTTTAGTTGTGTGATTCTCTGCAGTCAGTGTGATATAATACTGAGTAATAAAGCTGGTGCAGGGCTCTGTAGTTGAGTTGTGTGATGCTCTGCAGTCAGTGTGATATAATACTGAGTAATAAAGCTGGTGCAGGGCTCTGAAGTTTAGTTGTGTGATGCTCTGCAGTCAGTGTGATATAATACTGAGTAATAAAGCTGGTGCAGGGCTCTGAAGTTTAGTTGTGTGATGCTCTGCAGACAGTGTGATATAATACTGAGTAATAAAGCTGGTGCAGGGCTCTGCAGTTTAGTTGTGTGATGCTCTGCAGTCAGTGTGATATAATACAGAGTAATAAAGCTGGTGCAGGGCTCTGCAGTTTAGTTGTGTGATGCTCTGCAGTCAGTGTGATATAATACTGAGTAGTAAGCTGGTGCAGTGCTCTGCAGTTTAGTTGTGTGATGCTCTGCAGTCAGTGTGATATAATACTGAGTAATAAAGCTGGTGCAGGGCTCTGCAGTTTAGTTGTGTGATGCTCTGCAGTCAGTGTGATATAATACTGAGTAATAAAGCTGGTGCAGGGCTCTGCAGTTTAGTTGTGTGATGCTCTGCAGTCAGTGTGATATAATACTGAGTAATAATGCTGGTGCAGGGCTCTGCAGTTTAGTTGTGTGATGCTCTGCAGTCAGTGTGATATAATACTGAGTAATAAAGCTGGTGCAGGGCTCTGCAGTTTAGTTGTGTGATGCTCTGCAGTCAGTGTGATATAATACTGAGTAATAAAGCTGGTGCAGGCTCTGCAGTTTAGTTGTGTGATGCTCTGCAGTCAGTGTGATATAATACTGAGTAATAAAGCTGGTGCAGGCTCTGCAGTTTAGTTGTGTGATGCTCTGCAGTCAGTGTGATATAATACTGAGTAATAAAGCTGGTGCAGGGCTCTGCAGTTTTAGTTTGTGTGATGCTCTGCAGCCGTGTGATATAATACTGAGTAATAAAGCTGGTGCAGGGGCTCTGCAGTTTAGTTGTGTGATGCTCTGCAGTCAGGTGTGATATATACTGAGTAATAAAGCTGTTGCAGGGCTCTGCAGTTTAGTTGTGTGATGCTCTGCAAGTCAGTGTGATATAATACTGAGAAATAAAGCTGGTGCAGGCTCTGCAGTTTAGTTTGTGTGATGCTCGCAGTCAGTGTGATATAATACTGAGTAATAAAGCTGGTGCAGGGGCTCTGCAGTTTAGTTGTGTGATGCTCTGCAGTCAGTGTGATATAATACTGAGTAATAAGCTGGTGCGGGCTCTGCAGTTTAGTTGTGTGATTGCTCTGCAGTCAGTGTGAAATAATACAGAGTAATAAAAGTGGTGCAGGGCTCTGCAGTTTAGTTGTGTGATGCTCTGCAGTCAGTGTTGATATAATACTGAGTAATAAAGCTGCTGCAGGGTCCTGCAGTTTAGTTGTGTGATGCTCTGCAGTCAGTGTGATATAATACTGAGTAATAAGCTGGTGCCGGGCCTCTGCAGTTTAGTTGTGTGATGCTCTGCAGTCAGTGTTGATATAATACTGAGTAATAAAGCTGGTGCAGGGCTCTGCAGTTTAGATGTGTGATGTTCCTGCAGTCAGTGTGATATAATACTGAGTACTGAAAGCTGGTGCAGGGCCTCTGTAGTTTAGTTGTGTGATGCTCTGCAGTCAGTGTGTATATAACTAGAGTAATAAGCTGGTGCAGGGCTCTGCAGTTTAGTTGTGTGATGCTCTGCAGTCAGTTGTGATATAATACTGAGTAATAAAGCTGGTGTGCAGGGCCTGCAGTTTAGTTGTGTGATGCTCTGCAGTCAGTGTGAATATAATACAGAGTATTAAGCTGGTGCAGGGCTCTGCCAGTTTAGTTGTGTGATGCTCTGCAGTCAGTGTGATATAATTACTGAGTAATAAAGCTGGTGCAGGGCTCTGCAGTTTAGTTGTGTGATGCTCTGCAGTCAGTGTGATATAATACTGAGTAATAAAGCTGGTGCAGGGCTCTGCAGTTTAGTTGTGTGATGCTCTGCAGTCAGTGTGATATAATACTGAGTAATAAAGCTGGTGCAGGGCTCTGCAGTTTAGTTGTGTGATGCTCTGCAGTCAGTGTGATATAATACTGAGTAATAAAGCTGGTGCAGGGCTCTGCAGTTTAGTTGTGTGATGCTCTGCAGTCAGTGTGATATAATACTGAGTAATAAAGCTGGTGCAGGGCTCTGCAGTTTAGTTGTGTGATGCTCTGCAGTCAGTGTGATATAATACTGAGTAATAAAGCTGGTGCAGGGCTCTGCAGTTTAGTTGTGTGATGCTCTGCAGTCAGTGTGATATAATACTGAGTAATAAAGCTGGTGCAGGGCTCTGCAGTTTAGTTGTGTGATGCTCTGCAGTCAGTGTGATATAATACTGAGTAATAAAGCTGGTGCAGGGCTCTGCAGTTTAGTTGTGTGATGCTCTGCAGTCAGTGTGATATAATACTGAGTAATAAAGCTGTGCAGGGCTCTGCAGTTTAGTTGTGTGATGCTCTGCAGTCAGTGTGATATAATACTGAGTAATAAAGCTGGTGCAGGGCTCTGCAGTTTAGTTGTGTGATGCTCTGCAGTCAGTGTGATATAATACTGAGTAATAAAGCTGGTGCAGGGCTCTGCAGTTTAGTTGTGTGATGCTCTGCAGTCAGTGTGATATAATACTGAGTAATAAAGCTGGTGCAGGGCTCTGCAGTTTAGTTGTGTGATGCTCTGCAGTCAGTGTGATATAATACTGAGTAATAAAGCTGGTGCAGGGCTCTGCAGTTTAGTTGTGTGATGCTCTGCAGTCAGTGTGATATAATACTGAGTAATAAAGCTGGTGCAGGGCTCTGCAGTTTAGTTGTGTGATGCTCTGCAGTCAGTGTGATATAATACTGAGTAATAAAGCTGGTGCAGGGCTCTGCAGTTTAGTTGTGTGATGCTCTGCAGTCAGTGTGATATAATACTGAGTAATAAAGCTGGTGCAGGGCTCTGCAGTTTAGTTGTGTGATGCTCTGCAGTCAGTGTGATATAATACTGAGTAATAAAGCTGGTGCAGGGCTCTGCAGTTTAGTTGTGTGATGCTCTGCAGTCAGTGTGATATAATACTGATGCTCTGCAGTCAGTGTGATATAATACTGAGTAATAAAGCTGGTGCAGGGCTCTGTAGTTTAGTTGTGTGATGCTCTGCAGTCAGTGTGATATAATACTGAGTAATAAAGCTGGTGCAGGGCTCTGCAGTTTAGTTGTGTGATGCTCTGCAGTCAGTGTGATATAATACTGAGTAATAAAGCTGGTGCAGGGCTCTGCAGTTTAGTTGTGTGATGCTCTGCAGTCAGTGTGATATAATACTGAGTAATAAAGCTGGTGCAGGGCTCTGCAGTTTAGTTGTGTGATGCTCTGCAGTCAGTGTGATATAATACTGAGTAATAAAGCTGGTGCAGGGCTCTGCAGTTTAGTTGTGTGATGCTCTGCAGTCAGTGTGATATAATACTGAGTAATAAAGCTGGTGCAGGGCTCTGCAGTTTAGTTGTGTGATGCTCTGCAGTCAGTGTGATATAATACTGAGTAATAAAGCTGGTGCAGGGCTCTGCAGTTTAGTTGTGTGATGCTCTGCAGTCAGTGTGATATAATACTGAGTAATAAAGCTGGTGCAGGGCTCTGCAGTTTAGTTGTGTGATGCTCTGCAGTCAGTGTGATATAATACTGAGTAATAAAGCTGGTGCAGGGCTCTGCAGTTTAGTTGTGTGATGCTCTGCAGTCAGTGTGATATAATACTGAGTAATAAAGCTGGTGCAGGGCTCTGCAGTTTAGTTGTGTGATGCTCTGCAGTCAGTGTGATATAATACTGAGTAATAAAGCTGGTGCAGGGCTCTGCAGTTTAGTTGTGTGATGCTCTGCAGTCAGTGTGATATAATACTGAGTAATAAAGCTGGTGCAGGGCTCTGCAGTTTAGTTGTGTGATGCTCTGCAGTCAGTGTGATATAATACTGAGTAATAAAGCTGGTGCAGGGCTCTGCAGTTTAGTTGTGTGATGCTCTGCAGTCAGTGTGATATAATATTGAGCAATAAAGCTGGTGCTGGCTCTGCAGTTTAGTTGTGTGATGCTCTGCAGTCAGTGTGATATAATACTGAGTAATAAAGCAGGTGCAGGGCTCTGCAGTTTAGTTGTGTGATGCTCTGCAGTCAGTGTGATATAATACTGAGCAATAAAGCTGGTGCAGGCTCTGCAGTTTAGTTGTGTGATGCTCTGCAGTCAGTGTGATATAATACTGAGTAATAAAGCTGGTGCAGGGCTCTGCAGTTTAGTTGTGTGATGCTCTGCAGTCAGTGTGATATAATACTGAGCAATAAAGCTGGTGCATGGCTCTGCAGTTTAGTTGTGTGATGCTCTGCAGTCAGTGTGATATAATACTGAGTAATAAAGCTGGTGCAGGGCTCTGCAGTTTAGTTGTGTGATGCTCTGCAGTCAGTGTGATATAATACTGAGTAATAAAGCTGGTGCAGGGCTCTGCAGTTTAGTTGTGTGATGCTCTGCAGTCAGTGTGATATAATACTGAGTAATAAAGCTGGTGCAGGGCTCTGCAGTTTAGTTGTGTGATGCTCTGCAGTCAGTGTGATATAATACTGAGTAATAAAGCTGGTGCAGGGCCTCTGCAGTTTAGTTGTGTGATGCTCTGCAGTCAGTGTGATATAATACTGAGTAATAAAGCTGGTGCAGGGCTCTGCAGTTTAGTTGTGTGATGCTCTGCAGTCAGTGTGATATAATACTGAGTAATAAGCTGGTGCAGGGCTCTGCAGTTTAGTTGTGTGATGCTCTGCAGTCAGTGTGATATAATTCTGAGTAATAAAGCTGGTGCAGGGCTCTGCAGTTTAGTTGTGTGATGCTCTGCAGTCAGTGTGATATAATACTGAGTAATAAAGCTGGTGCAGGGCTCTGCAGTTTAGTTGTGTGATGCTCTGCAGTCAGTGTGATATAATTACAGAGTAATAAAGCTGGTGCAGGGCTCTGCAGTTTAGTTGTGTGATGCTCTGCAGTCAGTGTTTTAAATAATACAGAGTAATAAAGCTGGTGCAGGGCTCTGCAGTTTAGTTGTGTGATGCTCTGCAGTCAGTGTGATATAATACTGAGTAATAAAGCTGGTGCAGGGCTCTGCAGTTTAGTTGTGTGATGCTCTGCAGTCAGTGTGATATAATACTGAGTAATAAAGCTGGTGCAGGGCTCTGCAGTTTAGTTGTGTGATGCTCTGCAGTCAGTGTGATATAATTCTGAGCAATAAAGCTGGTTCAAGGCTCTGCATTTTAGTTGTGTGATGCTCTGCAGTCAGTGTGATATAATTCTGAGCAATAAAGCTGGTGCAAGGCTCTGCATTTTAGTTGTGTGATGCTCTGCAGTCAGTGTGATATAATACAGAGCAATAAAGCTGGTGCAGGGCTCTGCAGTTTAGTTGTGTGATGCTCTGCAGTCAGTGTGATATAATACTGAGTAATAAAGCTGGTGCAGGGCTCTGTAGTTTAGTTGTGTGATGCTCTGCAGTCAGTGTGATATAATACTGAGTAATAAAGCTGATGCAGGGCTCTGCAGTTTAGTTGTGTGATGCTCTGCAGTCAGTGTGATATAATACAGAGCAATAAAGCTGGTGCAGGGCTCTGTAGTTTAGTTGTGTGATGCTCTGCAGTCAGTGTGATATAATACTGAGTAATAAAGCTGATGCAGGGCTCTGCAGTTTAGTTGTGTGATGCTCTGCAGTCAGTGTGATATAATACTGAGTAATAAAGCTGGTGCAGGGCTCTGCAGTTTAGTTGTGTAATGCTCTGCAGTCAGTGTGATATAATACTGAGTAATAAAGCTGGTGCAGGGCTCTGCAGTTTAGTTGTGTGATGCTCTGCAGTCAGTGTGATATAATACTGAGTAATAAAGCTGGTGCAGGGCTCTGCAGTTTAGTTGTGTGATGCTCTGCAGTCAGTGTGATATAATACTGAGTACTAAAGCTGGTGCAGGGCTCTGCAGTTTAGCTGTGTGATGCTCTGCAGTCAGTGTGATATAATACAGAGTAATAAAGCTGGTGCAGGGCTCTGCAGTTTAGTTGTGTGATGTTCTGCAGTCAGTGTGATATAATACTGAGTAGTAAGCTGGTGCAGTGCTCTGCAGTTTAGTTGTGTGATGCTCTGCAGTCAGTGTGATATAATACTGAGTAATAAAGCTGGTGCAGGGCTCTGAAGTTTAGTTGTGTGATGCTCTGCAGACAGTGTGATATAATACTGAGTAATAAAGCTGGTGCAGGGCTCTGAAGTTTAGTTGTGTGATGCTCTGCAGACAGTGTGATATAATACTGAGTAATAAAGCTGGTGCAGGGCTCTGCAGTTTAGTTGTGTGATGCTCTGCAGTCAGTGTGATATAATACTGAGTAATAAAGCTGGTGCAGGGCTCTGTAGTTTAGTTGTGTGATGCTCTGCAGTCAGTGTGATATAATACTGAGTAATAAATCTGGTGCAGGGCTCTGCAGTTTAGTTGTGTGATGCTCTGCAGTCAGTGTGATATAATACTGAGTAATAAAGCTGGTGCAGGGCTCTGCAGTTTAGTTGTGTGATGCTCTGCAGTCAGTGTGATATAATACTGAGCAATAAAGCTGGTGCAGGGCTCTGCAGTTTAGTTGTGTGATGCTCTGCAGTCAGTGTGATATAATACTGAGTAATAAATCTGGTGCAGGGCTCTGCAGTTTAGTTGTGTGATGCTCTGCAGTCAGTGTGATATAATACTGAGTAATAAAGCTGGTGCAGGGCTCTGCAGTTTAGTTGTGTGATGCTCTGCAGTCAGTGTGATATAATACTGAGTAATAAAGCTGGTGCAGGGCTCTGCAGTTTAGTTGTGTGATGCTCTGCAGTCAGTGTGATATAATACTGAGTAATAAAGCTGGTGCAGGGCTCTGCAGTTTAGTTGTGTGATGCTCTGCAGTCAGTGTGATATAATACTGAGTAATAAAGCTGGTGCAGGGCTCTGCAGTTTAGTTGTGTGATGTTCTGCAGTCAGTGTGATATTATACTGAGTAATAAAGCTGGTGCAGGGCTCTGCAGTTTAGTTGTGTGATGCTCTGCAGTCAGTGTGATATAATACTGCGTAATAAAGCTGGTGCAGGGCTCTGCAGTTTAGTTGTGTGATGCTCTGCAGTCAGTGTGATATAATACTGAGTAATAAATCTGGTGCAGGGCTCTGCAGTTTAGTTGTGTGATGTTCTGCAGTCAGTGTGATATAATACAGAGTAATAAAGCTGGTGCAGGGCTCTGCAGTTTAGTTGTGTGACGCTCTGCAGTCAGTGTGATATAATACAGAGTAATAAAGCTGGTGCAGGGCTCTGCAGTTTAGTTGTGTGATGCTCTGCAGTCAGTGTGATATAATACTGAGTACTAAAGCTGGTGTAGGGCTCTGTAGTTTAGTTGTGTGATGTTCTGCAGACAGTGTAATAGAATACTGAGTAATAAAGCTGGTGCAGGGATCTGCAGTTTAGTTGTGTGATGCTCTGCAGTCAGTGTGATATAATACTGAGTAATAAAGCTGGTGCAGGGCTCTGCAGTTTAGTTGTGTGATTTTCTGCAGTCAGTGTGATATAATACTGAGTAATAAAGCTGGTGCAGGGCTCTGTAGTTGAGTTGTGTGATGCTCTGCAGTCAGTGTGATATAATACTGAGTAATAAAGCTGGTGCAGGGCTCTGAAGTTTAGTTGTGTGATGCTCTGCAGACAGTGTGATATAATACTGAGTAATAAAGCTGGTGCAGGGCTCTGAAGTTTAGTAGTGTGATATAATACTGAGTAATAAAGCTGGTGCAGGGCTCTGCAGTTTAGTTGTGTGATGCTCTGCAGTCAGTGTGATATAATACTGAGTAATAAAAGTGGTGCAGGGCTCTGCAGTTTAGTTGTGTGATGCTCTGCAGTCAGTGTGATATAATACTGAGTAATAAAGCTGGTGCAGGGCTCTGCAGTTTAGTTGTGTGATGCTCTGCAGTCAGTGTGATATAATACAGAGTAATAAAGCTGGTGCAGGGCTCTGCAGTTTAGTTGTGTGATGCTCTGCAGTCAGTGTGATATAATACTGAGTAATAAAGCTGGTGCAGGGCTCTGCAGTTTAGTTGTGTGATGCTCTGCAGTCAGTGTGATATAATACAGAGCAATAAAGCTGGTGCAGGGCTCTGCAGTTTAGTTGTGTGATGCTCTGCAGTCAGTGTGATATAATACTGAGTAATAAAGCTGGTGCAGGGCTCTGTAGTTTAGTTGTGTGATGCTCTGCAGTCAGTGTGATATAATACTGAGTAATAAATCTGGTGCAGGGCTCTGCAGTTTAGTTGTGTGATGCTCTGCAGTCAGTGTGATATAATACTGAGTAATAAAGCTGGTGCAGGGCTCTGCAGTTTAGTTGTGTGATGCTCTGCAGTCAGTGTGATATAATACTGAGCAATAAAGCTGGTGCAGGGCTCTGCAGTTTGGTTGTGTGATGCTCTGCAGTCAGTGTGATATAATACTGAGTAATAAATCTGGTGCAGGGCTCTGCAGTTTAGTTGTGTGATGCTCTGCAGTCAGTGTGATATAATACTGAGTAATAAAGCTGGTGCAGGGCTCTGCAATTTAGTTGTGTGATGCTCTGCAGTCAGTGTGATATAATACTGAGTAATAAAGCTGCTGCAGGGCTCTGCAGTTTAGTTGTGTGATGCTCTGCAGTCAGTGTGATATAATACTGAGTAATAAAGCTGGTGCAGGGCTCTGCAGTTTAGTTGTGTGATGCTCTGCAGTCAGTGTGATATAATACTGCGTAATAAAGCTGGTGCAGGGCTCTGCAGTTTAGTTGTGTGATGCTCTGCAGTCAGTGTGATATAATACTGAGTAATAAATCTGGTGCAGGGCTCTGCAGTTTAGTTGTGTGATGTTCTGCAGTCAGTGTGATATAATACTGAGTAATAAAGCTGGTGCAGGGCTCTGCAGTTTAGTTGTGTGATGCTCTGCAGTCAGTGTGATATAATACAGAGTAATAAAGCTGGTGCAGGGATCTGCAGTTTAGTTGTGTGATGCTCTGCAGTCAGTGTGATATAATACTGAGTACTAAAGCTGGTTCAGGGCTCTGTAGTTTAGTTGTGTGATGCTCTGCAGTCAGTGTGATATAATACTGAGTAATAAAGCTGGTGCAGGGCTCTGCAGTTTAGTTGTGTGATTTTCTGCAGTCAGTGTGATATAATACTGAGTAATAAAGCTGGTGCAGGGCTCTGCAGTTTAGTTGTGTGATGCTCTGCAGTCAGTGTGATATAATACTGAGTAATAAAGCTGGTGCAGGGCTCTGAAGATTAGTTGTGTGATGCTCTGCAGACAGTGTGATATAATACTGAGTAATAAAGCTGGTGCAGGGCTCTGAAGTTTAGTTGTGTGATGCTCTGCAGACAGTGTGATATAATACTGAGTAATAAAGCTGGTGCAGGGCTCTGCAGTTTAGTTGTGTGATGCTCTGCAGTCAGTGTGATATAATACAGAGTAATAAAGCTGGTGCAGGGCTCTGCAGTTTAGTTGTGTGATGTTCTGCAGTCAGTGTGATATAATACTGAGTAGTAAGCTGGTGCTGGCTCTGCAGTTTAGTTGTGTGATGCTCTGCAGTCAGTGTGATATAATACTGAGTAATAAAGCTGGTGCAGGGCTCTGCAGTTTAGTTGTGTGATGCTCTGCATTCAGTGTGATATAATACTGAGTAATAAAGCTGGTGCAGGGCTCTGCAGTTTAGTTGTTTGATGCTCTGCAGTCAGTGTGATATAATACTGAGTAATAAAGCTGGTGCAGGGCTCTGCAGTTTAGTTGTGTGATGCTCTGCAGTCAGTGTAATATAATACTGAGTAATAATGCTGGTGCAGGGCTCTGCAGTTTAGTTGTGTGATGCTCTGCAGTCAGTGTGATATAATACTGAGTAATAAAGCTGGTGCAGGGCTCTGCAGTTTAGTTGTGTGATTTTCTGCAGTCAGTGTGATATAATACTGAGTAATAAAGCTGGTGCAGGGCTCTGTAGTTTAGTTGTTTGATGCTCTGCAGTCAGTGTGATATAATACAGAGTAATAAAGCTGGTGCATGGCTCTGCAGATTATTTGATGTGATGCTCTGCAGTCAGTGTGATATAATACTGAGTAATAAAGCTGATGCAGGGCTCTGCAGTTTAGTTGTGTGATGTTCTGCAGTCAGTGTGATATAATACTGAGTAATAAAGCTGGTGCAGGGCTCTGCAGTTTAGTTGTGTGATGCTCTACAGTCAGTGTGATATAACAGAGAGTAATAAAGCTGGTGCAAGGCTCTGTAGTTCAGTTGTGTGATGTTCTGCAGTCAGTGTGATATAATGCTGAGTAGTAAGCTGGTGCAAGGCTCTGCAGTTTAGTTGTGTGATGTTCTGCAGTCAGTGTGATATAATACTGTGTAATAAAGCTGGTGCAGGGCTCTGCAGTTTAGTTGTGTGATGCTCTGCAGACAGTGTGATATAATACTGAGTAATAAAGCTGGTGCAGGGCTCTGCAGTTTAGTTGTGTGATGCTCTGCAGTCAGTGTGATATAATACTGAGTAATAAAGCTGGTGCAGGGCTCTGAAGTTTAGTTGTGTAATGCTCTGCAGACAGTGTGATATAATACTGAGTAATAAAGCTGGTGCCGGGCTCTGAAGTTTAGTTGTGTGATGCTCTGCAGTCAGTGTGATATAATACTGAGTAATAAAGCTGGTGCAGGGCTCTGCAATTTAATTGTGTGATGTTCTGCAGTCAGTGTGATATAATACTGAGTAATAAAGCTGGTGCAAGGCTCTGTAGTTTAGTTGTGTGATGCTCTGCAGTCAGTGTGATATAATACTGAGTAATAAAGCTGGTGCAGGGCTCTGCAGTTTAGTTGTGTGATGCTCTGCAGTCAGTGTGATATAATACTGAGTAATAAAGCTGGTGCAAGGCTCTGTAGTTTAGTTGTGTGATGCTCTGCAGTCAGTGTGATATAATACTGAGTAATAAAGCTGGTGCCGGCTCTGCAGTTTAGTTGTGTGATGCTCTGCAGTCAGTGTGATATAATACTGAGTAATAAAGCTGGTGCAGGGCTCTGCAGTTTAGTTGCGTGATGCTCTGCAGTCAGTGTGATATAATACTGAGTAATAAAGCTGGTGCAGGGCTCTGCAGTTTAGTTGTGTGATGTTCTGCAGTCAGTGTGATATAATACTGAGTAATAAAGCTGGTGCAGGGCTCTGCAGTTTAGTTGTGTGATGCTCTGCAGTCAGTGTGATATAATACTGAGCAATAAAGCTGGTGCAGGGCTCTGCAGTTTAGTTGTGTGATGCTCTGCAGTCAGTGTGATATAATACTGAGCAATAAAGCTGGTGCAGGGCTCTGCAGTTTAGTTGTGTGATGTTCTGCAGTCAGTGTGATATAATACTGAGTAATAAAGCTGGTGCAGGGCTCTGCAGTTTAGTTGTGTGATGCTCTGCAGTCAGTGTGATATAATACTGCGTAATAAAGCTGGTGCAGGGCTCTGCAGTTTAGTTGTGTGATGCTCTGCAGTCAGTGTGATATAATACTGAGTAATAAATCTGGTGCAGGGCTCTGCAGTTTAGTTGTGTGATGTTCTGCAGTCAGTGTGATATAATACAGAGTAATAAAGCTGGTGCAGGGCTCTGCAGTTTAGTTGTGTGATGCTCTGCAGTCAGTGTGATATAATACTGAGTACTAAAGCTGGTGCAGGGCTCTGTAGTTTAGTTGTGTGATGTTCTGCAGACAGTGTAATAGAATACTGAGTAATAAAGCTGGTGCAGGGCTCTGCAGTTTAGTTGTGTGATGCTCTGCAGTCAGTGTGATATAATACTGAGTAATAAAGCTGGTGCAGTGCTCTGCAGTTTAGTTGTGTGATTTTCTGCAGTCAGTGTGATATAATACTGAGTAATAAAGCTGGTGCAGGGCTCTGTAGTTGAGTTGTGTGATGCTCTGCAGTCAGTGTGATATAATACTGAGTAATAAAGCTGGTGCAGGGCTCTGAAGTTTAGTTGTGTGATGCTCTGCAGACAGTGTGATATAATACTGAGTAATAAAGCTGGTGCAGGGCTCTGAAGTTTAGTTGTGTGATGCTCTGCAGACAGTGTGATATAATACTGAGTAATAAAGCTGGTGCAGGGCTCTGCAGTTTAGTTGTGTGATGCTCAGCAGTCAGTGTGATATAATACAGAGTAATAAAGCTGGTGCAGGGCTCTGCAGTTTAGTTGTGTGATGTTCTGCAGTCAGTGTGATATAATACTGAGTAGTAAGCTGGTGCAGTGCTCTGCAGTTTAGTTGTGTGATGCTCTGCAGTCAGTGTGATATAATACTGAGTAATAAAGCTGGTGCAGGGCTCTGCAGTTTAGTTGTTTGATGCTCTGCAGTCAGTGTGATATAATACTGAGTAATAAAGCTGGTGCAGGGCTCTGCAGTTTAGTTGTGTGATGCTCTGCAGTCAGTGTGATATAATACTGAGTAATAATGCTGGTGCAGGGCTCTGCAGTTTAGTTGTGTGATGCTCTGCAGTCAGTGTGATATAATACTGAGTAATAATGCTGGTGCAGGGCTCTGCAGTTAAGTTGTGTGATGCTCTGCAGTCAGTGTGATATAACAGAGAGTAATAAAGCTGGTGCAAGGCTCTGTAGTTTAGTTGTGTGATGTTCTGCAGTCAGTGTGATATAATACTGAGTAGTAAGCTGGTGCAAGGCTCTGCAGTTTAGTTGTGTGATGTTCTGCAGTCAGTGTGATATAATACTGAGTAATAAAGCTGGTGCAGGGCTCTGAAGTTTAGTTGTGTAATGCTCTGCAGACAGTGTGATATAATACTGAGTAATAAAGCTGGTGCAGGGCTCTGAAGTTTAGTTGTGTGATGCTCTGCAGTCAGTGTGATATAATACTGAGTAATAAAGCTGGTGCAGGGCTCTGCAATTTAGTTGTGTGATGTTCTGCAGTCAGTGTGATATAATACTGAGTAATAAAGCTGGTGCAAGGCTCTGTAGTTTAGTTGTGTGATGCTCTGCAGTCAGTGTGATATAATACTGAGTAATAAAGCTGGTGCAGGGCTCTGCAGTTTAGTTGTGTGATGCTCTGCAGTCAGTGTGATATAATACTGAGTAATAAAGCTGGTGCCGGCTCTGCAGTTTAGTTGTGTGATGCTCTGCAGTCAGTGTGATATAATACTGAGTAATAAAGCTGGTGCAGGGCTCTGCAGTTTAGTTGTGTGATGCTCTGCAGTCAGTGTGATATAATACTGAGTAATAAAGCTGGTGCAGGGCTCTGCAGTTTAGTTGTGTGATGTTCTGCAGTCAGTGTGATATAATACAGAGTAATAAAGCTGGTGCAGGGATCTGCAGTTTAGTTGTGTGATGCTCTGCAGTCAGTGTGATATAATACTGAGTACTAAAGCTGGTGCAGGGCTCTGTAGTTTAGTTGTGTGATGTTCTGCAGTCAGTGTGATATAATACTGAGTAGTAAGCTGGTGCAGGGCTCTGCAGTTTAGTTGTGTGATGCTCTGCAGTCAGTGTGATATAATACTGAGTAATAAAGCTGGTGCAGGGCTCTGCAGTTTAGTTGTGTGATGCTCTGCAGTCAGTGTGATATAATACTGAGTAATAATGCTGGTGCAGGGCTCTGCAGTTTAGTTGTGTGATGCTCTGCAGTCAGTGTGATATAATACTGAGTAATAAAGCTGGTGCAGGGCTCTGCAGTTTAGTTGTGTGATGCTCTGCAGTCAGTGTGATATAATACTGAGTAATAAAAGTGGTGCCGGGCTCTGAAGTTTAGTTGTGTGATGCTCTGCAGTCAGTGTGATATAATACTGAGTAATAAAGCTGGTGCAGGGCTCTGTAGTTGAGTTGTGTGATGCTCTGCAGTCAGTGTGATATAATACTGAGTAATAAAGCTGGTGCAGGGCTCTGCAGTTTAGTTGTGTGATGCTCTGCAGACAGTGTGATATAATACAGAGTAATAAAGCTGGTGCAGGGCTCTGCAGTTTAGTTGTGTGATGTTCTGCAGTCAGTGTGATATAATACTGAGTAGTAAGCTGGTGCAGTGCTCTGCAGTTTAGTTGTGTGATGCTCTGCAGTCAGTGTGATATAATACTGAGTAATAAAGCTGGTGCAGGGCTCTGCAGTTTAGTTGTGTGATGCTCTGCAGTCAGTGTGATATAATACTGAGTAATAAAGCTGGTGCAGGGCTCTGCAATTTAGTTGTGTGATGTTCTGCAGTCAGTGTGATATAATACTGAGTAATAAAGCTGGTGCAAGGCTCTGTAGTTTAGTTGTGTGATGCTCTGCAGTCAGTGTGATATAATACTGAGTAATAAAGCTGGTGCAGGGCTCTGCAGTTTAGTTGTGTGATGCTCTGCAGTCAGTGTGATATAATACTGAGTAATAAAGCTGGTGCCGGCTCTGCAGTTTAGTTGTGTGATGCTCTGCAGTCAGTGTGATATAATACTGAGTAATAAAGCTGGTGCAGGGCTCTGCAGTTTAGTTGTGTGATGCTCTGCAGTCAGTGTGATATAATACTGAGTAATAAAGCTGGTGCAGGGCTCTGCAGTTTAGTTGTGTGATGTTCTGCAGTCAGTGTGATATAATACAGAGTAATAAAGCTGGTGCAGGGATCTGCAGTTTAGTTGTGTGATGCTCTGCAGTCAGTGTGATATAATACTGAGTACTAAAGCTGGTGCAGGGCTCTGTAGTTTAGTTGTGTGATGTTCTGCAGTCAGTGTGATATAATACTGAGTAGTAAGCTGGTGCAGTGCTCTGCAGTTTAGTTGTGTGATGCTCTGCAGTCAGTGTGATATAATACTGAGTAATAAAGCTGGTGCAGGGCTCTACAGTTTAGTTGTTTGATGCTCTGCAGTCAGTGTGATATAATACTGAGTAATAAAGCTGGTGCAGGGCTCTGCAGTTTAGTTGTGTGATGCTCTGCAGTCAGTGTGATATAATACTGAGTAATAATGCTGGTGCAGGGCTCTGCAGTTTAGTTGTGTGATGCTCTGCAGTCAGTGTGATATAATACTGAGTAATAAAGCTGGTGCAGGGCTCTGCAGTTTAGTTGTGTGATGCTCTGCAGTCAGTGTGATATAATGCTGAGTAATAAAGCTGGTGCAGGGCTCTGTAGTTGAGTTGTGTGATGCTCTGCAGTCAGTGTGATATAATACTGAGTAATAAAGCTGGTGCAGGGCTCTGAAGTTTAGTTGTGTGATGCTCTGCAGACAGTGTGATATAATACTGAGTAATAAAGCTGGTGCAGGGCTCTGAAGTTTAGTTGTGTGATGCTCTGCAGACAGTGTGATATAATACTGAGTAATAAAGCTGGTGCAGGGCTCTGCAGTTTAGTTGTGTGATGCTCAGCAGTCAGTGTGATATAATACAGAGTAATAAAGCTGGTGCAGGGCTCTGCAGTTTAGTTGTGTGATGTTCTGCAGTCAGTGTGATATAATACTGAGTAGTAAGCTGGTGCAGTGCTCTGCAGTTTAGTTGTGTGATGCTCTGCAGTCAGTGTGATATAATACTGAGTAATAAAGCTGGTGCAGGGCTCTGCAGTTTAGTTGTGTGATGCTCTGCAGTCAGTGTGATATAATACTGAGCAATAAAGCTGGTGCAGGGCTCTGCAGTTTAGTTGTGTGATGCTCTGCAGTCAGTGTGATATAATACTGAGTAATAAAGCTGGTGCAGGGCTCTGCAGTTTAGTTGTGTGATGCTCTGCAGTCAGTGTGATATAATACAGAGTAATAAAGCTGGTGCAGGGCTCTGTAGTTTAGTTGTGTGATGCTCTGCAGTCAGTGTGATATAATACTGAGTAATAAAAGTGGTGCAGGGCTCTGCAGTTTAGTTGTGTGATGCTCTGCAGTCAGTGTGATATAATACTGAGTAATAAAGCTGGTGCAAGGCTCTGCAGTTTAGTTGTTTGATGCTCTGCAGTCAGTGTGATATAATACAGAGTAATAAAGCTGGTGCAGGGCTCTGCAGATTAATTGATGTGATGCTCTGCAGTCAGTGTGATATAATACTGAGTAATAAAGCTGATGCAGGGCTCTGCAGTTTAGTTGTGTGATGTTCTGCAGTCAGTGTGATATAATACTGAGTAATAAAGCTGGTGCAGGGCTCTGCAGTTTAGTTGTGTGATGCTCTGCAGTCAGTGTGATATAATACTGAGTAATAAAGCTGGTGCAGGGCTCTGCAGTTTAGTTGTGTGATGCTCTGCAGTCAGTGTGATATAATACTGAGTAATAATGCTGGTGCAGGGCTCTGCAGTTTAGTTGTGTGATGTTTTGCAGTCAGTGTGATATAATACTGTGTAATAAAGCTGGTGCAGGGCTCTGCAGTTTAGTTGTGTGATGCTCTGCAGACAGTGTGATATAATACTGAGTAATAAAGCTGGTGCAAGGCTCTGCAGTTTAGTTGTGTGATTTTCTGCAGTCAGTGTGATATAATACAGAGCAATAAAGCTGGTGCAGGGCTCTGCAATTTAGTTGTGTGATGTTCTGCAGTCAGTGTGATATAATACTGAGTAGTAAGCTGGTGCAAGGCTCTGCAGTTTAGTTGTGTGATGTTCTGCAGTCAGTGTGATATAATACTGTGTAATAAAGCTGGTGCAGGGCTCTGCAGTTTAGTTGTGTGATGCTCTGCAGACAGTGTGATATAATACTGAGTAATAAAGCTGGTGCAGGGCTCTGCAGTTTAGTTGTGTGATGCTCTGCAGTCAGTGTGATATAATACTGAGTAATAAAGCTGGTGCAGGGCTCTGAAGTTTAGTTGTGTAATGCTCTGCAGACAGTGTGATATAATACTGAGTAATAAAGCTGGTGCAGGGCTCTGAAGTTTAGTTGTGTGATGCTCTGCAGTCAGTGTGATATAATACTGAGTAATAAAGCTGGTGCAGGGCTCTGCAATTTAGTTGTGTGATGTTCTGCAGTCAGTGTGATATAATACTGAGTAATAAAGCTGGTGCAAGGCTCTGTAGTTTAGTTGTGTGATGCTCTGCAGTCAGTGTGATATAATACTGAGTAATAAAGCTGGTGCAGGGCTCTGCAGTTTAGTTGTGTGATGCTCTGCAGTCAGTGTGATATAATACTGAGTAATAAAGCTGGTGCAGGGCTCTGCAGTTTAGTTGTGTGATGTTCTGCAGTCAGTGTGATATAATACAGAGTAATAAAGCTGGTGCAGGGTTCTGCAGTTTAGTTGTGTGATGCTCTGCAGTCAGTGTGATATAATACTGAGTACTAAAGCTGGTGCAGGGCTCTGTAGTTTAGTTGTGTGATGTTCTGCAGTCAGTGTGATATAATACTGAGTAGTAAGCTGGTGCAGTGCTCTGCAGTTTAGTTGTGTGATGCTCTGCAGTCAGTGTGATATAATACTGAGTAATAAAGCTGGTGCAGGGCTCTGCAGTTTAGTTGTTTGATGCTCTGCAGTCAGTGTGATATAATACTGAGTAATAAAGCTGGTGCAGGGCTCTGAAGTTTAGTTGTGTGATGCTCTGCAGTCAGTGTGATATAATACTGAGTAATAATGCTGGTGCAGGGCTCTGCAGTTTAGTTGTGTGATGCTCTGCAGTCAGTGTGATATAATACTGAGTAATAAAGCTGGTGCAGGGCTCTGCAGTTTAGTTGTGTGATGCTCTGCAGTCAGTGTGATATAATGCTGAGTAATAAAGCTGGTGCAGGGCTCTGTAGTTGAGTTGTGTGATGCTCTGCAGTCAGTGTGATATAATACTGAGTAATAAAGCTGGTGCAGGGCTCTGAAATTTAGTTGTGTGATGCTCTGCAGACAGTGTGATATAATACTGAGTAATAAAGCTGGTGCAGGGCTCTGCAGTTTAGTTGTGTGATGCTCAGCAGTCAGTGTGATATAATACAGAGTAATAAAGCTGGTGCAGGGCTCTGCAGTTTAGTTGTGTGATGTTCTGCAGTCAGTGTGATATAATACTGAGTAGTAAGCTGGTGCAGTGCTCTGCAGTTTAGTTGTGTGATGCTCTGCAGTCAGTGTGATATAATACTGAGTAATAAAGCTGGTGCAGGGCTCTGCAGTTTAGTTGTGTGATGCTCTGCAGTCAGTGTGATATAATACTGAGCAATAAAGCTGGTGCAGGGCTCTGCAGTTTAGTTGTGTGATGCTCTGCAGTCAGTGTGATATAATACTGAGTAATAAAGCTGGTGCAGGGCTCTGCAGTTTAGTTGTGTGATGCTCTGCAGTCAGTGTGATATAATACAGAGTAATAAAGCTGGTGCAGGGCTCTGTAGTTTAGTTGTGTGATGCTCTGCAGTCAGTGTGATATAATACTGAGTAATAAAAGTGGTGCAGGGCTCTGCAGTTTAGTTGTGTGATGCTCTGCAGTCAGTGTGATATAATACTGAGTAATAAAGCTGGTGCAGGGCTCTGCAGTTTAGTTGTGTGATGCTCTGCAGTCAGTGTGATATAATACTGAGTAATAAAGCTGGTGCAAGGCTCTGCAGTTTAGTTGTTTGATGTTCTGCAGTCAGTGTGATATAATACAGAGTAATAAAGCTGGTGCAGGGTTCTGCAGTTTAGTTGTGTGATGCTCTGCAGTCAGTGTGATATAATACTGAGTACTAAAGCTGGTGCAGGGCTCTGTAGTTTAGTTGTGTGATGTTCTGCAGTCAGTGTGATATAATACTGAGTAGTAAGCTGGTGCAGTGCTCTGCAGTTTAGTTGTGTGATGCTCTGCAGTCAGTGTGATATAATACTGAGTAATAAAGCTGGTGCAGGGCTCTGCAGTTTAGTTGTTTGATGCTCTGCAGTCAGTGTGATATAATACTGAGTAATAAAGCTGGTGCAGGGCTCTGAAGTTTAGTTGTGTGATGCTCTGCAGTCAGTGTGATATAATACTGAGTAATAATGCTGGTGCAGGGCTCTGCAGTTTAGTTGTGTGATGCTCTGCAGTCAGTGTGATATAATACTGAGTAATAAAGCTGGTGCAGGGCTCTGCAGTTTAGTTGTGTGATGCTCTGCAGTCAGTGTGATATAATGCTGAGTAATAAAGCTGGTGCAGGGCTCTGTAGTTGAGTTGTGTGATGCTCTGCAGTCAGTGTGATATAATACTGAGTAATAAAGCTGGTGCAGGGCTCTGAAATTTAGTTGTGTGATGCTCTGCAGACAGTGTGATATAATACTGAGTAATAAAGCTGGTGCAGGGCTCTGCAGTTTAGTTGTGTGATGCTCAGCAGTCAGTGTGATATAATACAGAGTAATAAAGCTGGTGCAGGGCTCTGCAGTTTAGTTGTGTGATGTTCTGCAGTCAGTGTGATATAATACTGAGTAGTAAGCTGGTGCAGTGCTCTGCAGTTTAGTTGTGTGATGCTCTGCAGTCAGTGTGATATAATACTGAGTAATAAAGCTGGTGCAGGGCTCTGCAGTTTAGTTGTGTGATGCTCTGCAGTCAGTGTGATATAATACTGAGCAATAAAGCTGGTGCAGGGCTCTGCAGTTTAGTTGTGTGATGCTCTGCAGTCAGTGTGATATAATACTGAGTAATAAAGCTGGTGCAGGGCTCTGCAGTTTAGTTGTGTGATGCTCTGCAGTCAGTGTGATATAATACAGAGTAATAAAGCTGGTGCAGGGCTCTGTAGTTTAGTTGTGTGATGCTCTGCAGTCAGTGTGATATAATACTGAGTAATAAAAGTGGTGCAGGGCTCTGCAGTTTAGTTGTGTGATGCTCTGCAGTCAGTGTGATATAATACTGAGTAATAAAGCTGGTGCAGGGCTCTGCAGTTTAGTTGTGTGATGCTCTGCAGTCAGTGTGATATAATACTGAGTAATAAAGCTGGTGCAAGGCTCTGCAGTTTAGTTGTTTGATGCTCTGCAGTCAGTGTGATATAATACAGAGTAATAAAGCTGGTGCAGGGCTCTGCAGATTATTTGATGTGATGCTCTGCAGTCAGTGTGATATAATACTGAGTAATAAAGCTGATGCAGGGCTCTGCAGTTTAGTTGTGTGATGTTCTGCAGTCAGTGTGATATAATACTGAGTAATAAAGCTGGTGCAGGGCTCTGCAGTTTAGTTGTGTGATGCTCTGCAGTCAGTGTGATATAATACTGAGTAATAATGCTGGTGCAGGGCTCTGCAGTTTAGTTGTGTGATGCTCTGCAGTCAGTGTGATATAATACTGAGTAATAAAGCTGGTGCAGGGCTCTGCAGTTTAGTTGTGTGATGCTCTGCAGTCAGTGTGATATAATACTGAGTAATAATGCTGGTGCAGGGCTCTGCAGTTTAGTTGTGTGATGTTCTGCAGTCAGTGTGATATAATACTGTGTAATAAAGCTGGTGCAGGGCTCTGCAGTTTAGTTGTGTGATGCTCTGCAGACAGTGTGATATAATACTGAGTAATAAAGCTGGTGCAAGGCTCTGCAGTTTAGTTGTGTGATTTTCTGCAGTCAGTGTGATATAATACAGAGCAATAAAGCTGGTGCAGGGCTCTGCAATTTAGTTGTGTGATGTTCTGCAGTCAGTGTGATATAATACTGAGTAATAAAGCTGGTGCAAGGCTCTGCAGTTTAGTTGTGTGATGTTCTGCAGTCAGAGTGATATAATACTGAGTAATAAAGCTGGTGCAGGGCTCTGCAGTTTAGTTGTGTGATGCTCTGCAGACAGTGTGATATAATACTGAGTAATAAAGCTGGTGCAAGGCTCTGCAGTTTAGTTGTTTGATGCTCTGCAGTCAGTGTGATATAATACTGAGTAATAAAGCTGGTGCAGGGCTCTGCAGTTTAGTTGTGTGATGCTCTGCAGTCAGTGTGATATAATACTGAGTAATAAAGCTGGTGCAGGGCTCTGCAGATTATTTGATGTGATGCTCTGCAGTCAGTGTGATATAATTCAGAGTAATAAAGCTGGTGCAGGGCTCTGCAGATTATTTGATGTGATGCTCTGCAGTCAGTGTGATATAATACTGAGTAATAAAGCTGGTGCAGGGCTCTGCAGTTTAGTTGTGTGATGCTCAGCAGTCAGTGTGATATAATACAGAGTAATAAAGCTGGTGCAGGGCTCTGCAGTTTAGTTGTGTGATGTTCTGCAGTCAGTGTGATATAATACTGAGTAGTAAGCTGGTGCAGTGCTCTGCAGTTTAGTTGTGTGATGCTCTGCAGTCAGTGTGATATAATACTGAGTAATAAAGCTGGTGCAGGGCTCTGCAGTTTAGTTGTGTGATGCTCTGCAGTCAGTGTGATATAATACTGAGCAATAAAGCTGGTGCAGGGCTCTGCAGTTTAGTTGTGTGATGCTCTGCAGTCAGTGTGATATAATACTGAGTAATAAAGCTGGTGCAGGGCTCTGCAGTTTAGTTGTGTGATGCTCTGCAGTCAGTGTGATATAATACAGAGTAATAAAAGTGGTGCAGGGCTCTGCAGTTTAGTTGTGTGATGCTCTGCAGTCAGTGTGATATAATACTGAGTAATAAAGCTGGTGCAGGGCTCTGCAGTTTAGTTGTGTGATGCTCTGCAGTCAGTGTGATATAATACTGAGTAATAAAGCTGGTGCAAGGCTCTGCAGTTTAGTTGTTTGATGCTCTGCAGTCAGTGTGATATAATACAGAGTAATAAAGCTGGTGCAGGGCTCTGCAGATTATTTGATGTGATGCTCTGCAGTCAGTGTGATATAATACTGAGTAATAAAGCTGATGCAGGGCTCTGCAGTTTAGTTGTGTGATGTTCTGCAGTCAGTGTGATATAATACTGAGTAATAAAGCTGGTGCAGGGCTCTGCAGTTTAGTTGTGTGATGCTCTGCAGTCAGTGTGATATAATACTGAGTAATAATGCTGGTGCAGGGCTCTGCAGTTTAGTTGTGTGATGCTCTGCAGTCAGTGTGATATAATACTGAGTAATAAAGCTGGTGCAGGGCTCTGCAGTTTAGTTGTGTGATGCTCTGCAGTCAGTGTGATATAATACTGAGTAATAATGCTGGTGCAGGGCTCTGCAGTTTAGTTGTGTGATGTTCTGCAGTCAGTGTGATATAATACTGTGTAATAAAGCTGGTGCAGGGCTCTGCAGTTTAGTTGTGTGATGCTCTGCAGACAGTGTGATATAATACTGAGTAATAAAGCTGGTGCAAGGCTCTGCAGTTTAGTTGTGTGATTTTCTGCAGTCAGTGTGATATAATACAGAGCAATAAAGCTGGTGCAGGGCTCTGCAATTTAGTTGTGTGATGTTCTGCAGTCAGTGTGATATAATACTGAGTAATAAAACTGGTGCAAGGCTCTGTAGTTTAGTTGTGTGATGCTCTGCAGTCAGTGTAATATAATACTGAGTAATAAAGCTGGTGCAAGGCTCTGCAGTTTAGTTGTGTGATGTTCTGCAGTCAGAGTGATATAATACTGAGTAATAAAGCTGGTGCAGGGCTCTGCAGTTTAGTTGTGTGATGCTCTGCAGACAGTGTGATATAATACTGAGTAATAAAGCTGGTGCAAGGCTCTGCAGTTTAGTTGTTTGATGCTCTGCAGTCAGTGTGATATAATACTGAGTAATAAAGCTGGTGCAGGGCTCTGCAGTTTAGTTGTGTGATGCTCTGCAGTCAGTGTGATATAATACTGAGTAATAAAGCTGGTGCAGGGCTCTGCAGATTATTTGATGTGATGCTCTGCAGTCAGTGTGATATAATACAGAGTAATAAAGCTGGTGCAGGGCTCTGCAGATTATTTGATGTGATGCTCTGCAGTCAGTGTGATATAATACTGAGTAATAAAGCTGATGCAGGGCTCTGCAGTTTAGTTGTGTGATGCTCTGCAGTCAGTGTGATATAATACTGAGTAATAAAGCTGATGCAGGGCTCTGCAGTTTAGTTGTGTGATGCTCTGCAGTTAGTGTGATATAATACTGAGTAATAAAGCTGATGCAGGGCTCTGCAGTTTAGTTGTGTGATGCTCTGCAGTCAGTGTGATATAATACTGAGTAATAAAGCTGATGCAGGGCTCTGCAGTTTAGTTGTGTGATGCTCTGCAGTCAGTGTGATATAATACTGAGTAATAAAGCTGATGCAGGGCTCTGCAGTTTAGTTGTGTGATGCTCTGCAGTCAGTGTGATATAATACAGAGTAATAAAGCTGGTGCAGGGATCTGCAGTTTAGTTGTGTGATGCTCTGCAGTCAGTGTGATATAATACTGAGTAATAAAGCTGGTGCAGGGCTCTGCAGTTTAGTTGTGTGATGCTCTGCAGTTAGTGTAATACTGAGCAATAAAGCTGGTGCAGGGCTCTGCAGTTTAGTTGTGTGATGCTCTGCAGTTAGTGTAATATAATACTGAGTAATAAAGCTGGTGCAGGGCTCTGCAGTTTAGTTGTGTGATGCTCTGCAGTCAGTGTGATATAATACTGAGCAATAAAGCTGGTGCAGGGCTCTGCAGTTTAGTTGTGTGATGCTCTGCAGTTAGTGTAATACTGAGCAATAAAGCTGGTGCTGGGCTCTGAAGTTTAGTTGTGTGATGCTCTGCAGTTAGTGTGATACTGAGCAATAAAGCTGGTGCAGGGCTCTGAAGTTTAGTTGTGTGATGCTCTGCAGTCAGTGTGATATAATACTGAGTAATAAAGCTGGTGCAGGGCTCTGCAGATTATTTGATGTGATGCTCTGCAGTCAGTGTGATATAATACTGAGTAATAAAGCTGGTGCAAGGCTCTGCAGTTTAGTTGTGTAATGCTCTGCAGTCAGTGTGATATAATACAGAGTAATAAAGCTGATGCAGGGCTCTGCAGTTTAGTTGTGTGATGCTCTGCAGTTAGTGTAATACTGAGCAATAAAGCTGGTGCTCTGCCCCTTACCTTATGTGTGATATTCTTCAGATAGAGCTACACAAAAGCATTCCTTCCTTGTTATGAATAAGTAAACATCTTTGCAATATATTTTCATTATTTATTTTGACCCTTTCTTGTGTAATTTAGCACCGAAAGTTGAGCAATTTATAATTATAAGAACATGGAATGCACCTTGCTGACTTCTCAAGGCTAAACCTGCTACATGTATGTAGGTTTTGTGGATAACCGCTACAAAACACTGTATACTAATGTTATGACAGTGACCTTGTTGTCTGAGGAATAAAGCCCAGATTGGCTTCTACAAATAAGGCAATTGGTGGGTGGAGTTTGGCGCTGCAGTAACAAGGATGTTAATTTGTGTTACAATGTTAAAGGAGCATTAAACACAATTTCCCTTTCATGTTTCAGATAGAACATACAATATTAAACAAGTTTACATTTAACTTCTGTTATCTAATTTGCTTTTGGTTTCCTTTGAAAAGCATACCTATGTAGGTGCAGGAGAAGTAATATACTACTTAGAGCTAGCTGCTGATTAGTGGCTGCACATATATGGCTAATGTCATTGGCTCATTTAATGTGTTCAATTAGCACCCAGTAGTGCATTGCTGCATATCCTTCAACAAAGGATACCAAAAGAATGAAGCAAATTCAATAATAACAGTAAATTGGACTTGGAACCTGCTAATTTAATCGTAAATTTAAGCTGCATCTGTCGGGTTCATATATGTGCTTCTTAGGCGTATCATAGCCAAGTGCCTCACCAGCCTCTGACCTCACTGCACGTCACTGATCCAAAGAAAGTATTTTCAGCATCATTCTTAGGATTAGGACATAAAGAAGGAACAGCAATTCCCCTATTAATGTTGTTATAATTAACAACCTTTGGCAAACATTTTAAAGTAGTCCCCAAAACTGCTTTATCTTGATGAAAAATCAGATAAACAGACTCACAAGAGAGGGCAGATAATTCAGAAACTCTTCTAGCAGAAGAGATAGCCCAAAGAAACAACACTTTCCAAGAAAGTAGTTTAATATCTAAAGAATGCATAGGCTCTAAAGGAGGAGCCTGTAAAGTCTGCAAAACTAGATTGAGACTCCATGGAGGAGAAATAGACTTAATAACAGGCTTTATTCTGGACAAAGCCTGAACAAAATAGTGAATATCTAGAAGATGAGCAATCCTTCTGTGAAGCATTAAAGAAGGTGCAGATATTTGTCTTTTCAAGGTACTGGCAGATACATTTTTATCTAAACCATCTTGAAGAAACTGAAGAATTCTAGGAATTCTAAATGAATTATAAGAAAAAAATATGATTGGCACACCAGGAAATGTAAGTTTTCCAAACCTTATAATAAATTTTCCTGGATACAGGTTTCTTTTTTCTTGAATCATTATTAATCACAGAGTCAGAAAAACCTCTGTGACTTAGAACTAGGCGTTCAATCTCTCCGCCATTAAAGGGACATGAAACCCACATTTTTTCTTTTGTGATTTAGAAAGAGCATGTCATTTTAAACAACTTTCTAATTTACTTCTATTATCTCATTTGCTTCATTCTCTTGATATCACTTGCTGAAAAGCATATCTAGATATGCTCAGTAGCTGCTGATTGGTTGCTACACATAGAGGCCTTGTGTGATTGGCTCACACATGTGCATTGCTATTTCTTCAACAAAGGATATCTAAAGAATTGAGCAAATTAGATAATAGAAGTAAATTGGAAAGTTGTTTAAAATTACATGCCCTATCTGAATCATGAAAGTTTAATTTTGACTAGACTGCCCTTTTAAGTTCAGAGATTTTAGATCTGGATGAAAGAAGGCACCTTGAGACAAAAGGTCTGGACTTAGAGCAAGATGGCATGGCAGGTAGCTGCAAACATGCTGGTAGACACTTGTCCACTGAACGCAGACAGGCAAAACCAGTGCAGGAAATGATCAGCAGAGGAATAAATATATATCAGAGTAAGTTGAAAACTGTAAAGGGAGACAGGAGATGAATCTCTGTGACCGATGAACAGAAAAGCCACATTAAGGTATATACAGAGGTAGAAACATGATAACCTTAGGCAATACGGTATATACAGAGGTAGAAACATGATAACCTTAGGCAATACGGTATATACAGAGGTAGAAACATGATAACCTTAGGCAATACGGTATATACAGAGGAAGAAACATGATAACCTTAGGCAATACGGTATATACAGAGGTAGAAACATGATAACCTTAGGCAATACGGTATATACAAAGGTAGAAACATGATAACCTTAGGCAATACGGTATATATAGAGGTAGAAACATGATAACCTTAGGCAATACGGAATATACAGAGGTAGGAACACGATAACCTTAGGCAATACGGTATATACAGAGGTAGAAACACGATAACCTTAGGCAATACGGTATATACAGAGGTAGAAACACGATAACCTTAGGCAATACGGTATATACAGAGGTAGAAACACGATAACCTTAGGCAATACGGTATATACAGAGGTAGAAACACGATAACCTTAGGCAATACGGTATATACAGAGGTAGAAACACGATAACCTTAGGCAAAACGGTATATACAGAGGTAGAAACATGATAACCTTAGGCAATACGGTATATACAGAGGTAGAAACATGATAACCTTAGGCAATACGGTATATACAGAGGTAGAAACACGATAACCTTAGGCAATACTGTATATACAGAGGTAGAAACACGATAACCTTAGGCAATACGGTATATACAGAGGTAGAAACACGATAACCTTAGGCAATACGGTATATACAGAGGTAGAAACACGATAACCTTAGGCAATACGGTATATACAGAGGTAGAAACATGATAACCTTAGGCAATACGGTATATACAGAGGTAGAAACACGATAACCTTAGGCAATACGGTATATACAGAGGTAGAAACACGATAACCTTAGGCAATACGGTATATACAGAGGTAGAAACATGATAACCTTAGGCAATACGGTATATACAGAGGTAGAAACACGATAACCTTAGGCAATACGGTATATACAGAGGTAGAAACATGATAACCTTAGGCAATACGGTATATACAGAGGTAGAAACAAGATAACCTTAGGCAATACTCTCCTTACTTCCTTCTGGCAAATACTGCACTCTGAGGAAAAAACAGACTTCAATATACACTGAAGCACCTATCACTGAAGCGCATCATACTTTAACCACCTCCAAAGGAGGCAAAGTTTAAACTGGGATATGAGTAAGGTAGGTGGGGTATTTATAGGCTTTGAGGTTTGGGAAACTTTGCCTCCTCCTGGTAGGAATGTATATCCCATGTGTAACAAATCATGGACTCTCGCCACCTATATGAAAGAAACTGAGCTGTGCCTTATGTTTTCCTTTGCCAGACATGCAGCATTACAGCACTGGAATACTCCTTAGTCCATTGTGTCTTTGTTATGTCTAGAAGATAAATTGTAGTTTGTAATTCTCGCTCTCTAAAAGAGAATGTTACAGTGCAATCCTGTTAATTGCTGTCATTTGTTTATCACTGATTAAGGGGTTTTGCAGGTGGCAACCTTGTATTGTTTTGTCTTTACCCTCAATAAAAAGGTTATAATAAAAATGTGTATTATTGTGTTTAATGGCAGCAGCAGTTACAGTTCTTGTAAAACATGACAAATAATTACTATTTCTGAAGACTGACTAATATGGCTAAATAAAGCTATTTCACTTATCTGATATTCATTTCTGCAAAATGAATTTGTTTAAACCTACAAAACAATTGACTGCAACCATAAAAGATTGTTTAGACGATCATATTGAGTTTGTGCATCATTTTCATTATTTGGAAGTGTGATTTGAGATTTAAACTGTAATAAACATAACATAAAGTGAGCTGTGAGCACAAGAACTGTAACAATAAAGTAAAAACCGGACTTCCGGCGGAAGTGGAGCTCTCACAACACGCTGTTTCAACTTCAGCGTTCACGGAGGGCCTGAGAAGACACGCACCACTGACTGAGATTAGCCTTTTGGCTGTGATCCCCACAGCTCCTTTGGCACCGCGCTGTGGAAATTGCCACTGCCCTCAGCCGAAGTCCGATTGCGGTGATGCTACTACCTGTGTCTGATTCCAGATCTGGGATCGCCTGTACAAGTTAAACTACGCTGTACCTGTTGTACCTGCTAAAGTGAATTCCCGGTGCCGCATCACGATATCTCCCCTTACCTGTATATACTCGATTCTACTGGAGACGAGCGCGGAAGAGGCAGTAACCTGTGCCCTCCTGGTTGGGCGTAACAGGGTAACGGATCAGCGATATTGGAACCCGGCGGCTGACAGTGTGGTGAGTTCCGGTCGCGGAGGGATCCCCGGCGGCTGTCCTCACCTTGCAAGTTGGCCGCTGAAACTGTCATCGTACTGCTCTCTAACTGCAGCTTGTTCCTGAATCCTTGACGAAAAACGAGATTCAAAAGAAGAGACCTGGCTGGTCTGGAGCTAAAGAGTGTAAAAGGGAGAGGTATCGTATAATTAACAACTGCGGTTTACACCGGGTTCAGGCGACCCCTTATGACATGGGTATGTTTCAATTTTAAATTGCGGGACTGTTTTCCTGTGTCTAAGGTCTTTTTTTGAGAGGCAATTCCCAGACTCCCTTGTCTAAAGATTTCTACTGTTTGTGTCCCCTTCAGGGGAAAGAAAAAGGCTGTACAAGCAAGAAAGAAAGATAGGAAAAAAAGTCAGGGGGACTGTGCTTATAATCTGGGCAATAACTTTTCTATAAGAGACCCTTTCCACATCATCTTTTGTATCTTTCACTTTGATGTCTCTCCCCTAGAAGAAGAATAAGGAAAGGAGAAAGAGTGAAACTAAGTATTTCTCTTGATTAAAGAGTCAATTGAAGGGACATTTGGAATAGAGACATACTTTGGAATCATAATATTCTGATTTGTTAAGAGAAGATTAAGATGGGAGCATATAACTGGATATAAGTTAATCTGATTTTTGGACTTTGTTTTAGTTCTGCTCTATTGTTACATTATCAGGGTTTTCTAATTTGTTTGAAAGTGGGGCAGAAACTTTAAGGAATTGGGGGCTGATAAGATTGTGTCTTTTTTTTTTTTTCTTTATTTTTCTTACAATATTATGTGTCTGAGTTAGCTAACTTAATTTAATTACTCTTACAACTTCTAATCAGACGTTCACTGTTATATTACTGATCTACCCCGGTAACTTTAACTTTAATTTTGAGCAGGCATTCTTTTCACGTTTATAGCCTGATATAGGCAGTTCACTAACTTTAAGATATATATAGCCCCGGAAATAATTTCCGGGAAACCTAAAATCACCCCAAAGATTTTTTTTTTTTTTTTTTTAACACCCCATTTTTTTTTTTTTTTTTTGGTTGATGGAGGATAATTTTATTCTCCAAAATGAAGTTTAGAAAATTGTACACTAATTCTTAGAAGTGACCACCTAGATTACTTAGATTCACAACAAGCACTTTTATTCAGACTTATTTGTTATATGTACACAAACCTTATTGTTTTTCCCTTCTTTTTTGTCTTTTTCTTTTTTTTTTGAGTCTATATGTCTCTAGAAAGATATTTCACACAACACTCTTCTAAAATGCCTGCCAAACCTAAGGAAAAAAAAAACAAAGGGGCTGATACCAGCTCTGATTCTTGTGAAACATTATCTATATCGAATGATAATCAGTCTTTATTAATACAGATTAGTAATCTTGTTTCACCACAATTTGATATAATTAAAAAGGAACTAAGTGATATCTCGAGTGAACTTAACAATCTTAATCAAGAAGTTAAGCAATTCGCCATCAGGATGGCGGAAGCTGAGGATAGAATATCTGTTTTAGAAGATACAGTTAATCAACAAGAAAATATTCTATCTAAACAACAGACCATAATCCAAAATTTGGAAGCGCGTCTAGAGGATCAAGAGGATCGCTCTAGACGCAATAATTTAAGAATTGTTGGTATCCCTGAAACAGCAGATTATGACAACCTGATTGAATTTACCTCCCAAACATTACCCCGAGCTTTAGGGTTCCCCCAGCAAGATCTTCCCCTGTCCATTGAAAGAGCACATAGATTTGGAACAAAAAAAATTCTCGAGAGTGGATTAGTCAGAAATAGGACATGTATATTCAAACTACTCAAGTATCAAGATAAAGAGGAAATATTGAGACTCTATAGGAAATTTGAAACTTTTACTATTAATGACAAAAGAGTCATGCTTTTTCAAGATTTTTCCAACGAGACAGTTAAAAAAAGGAAAGCTATGTCTCCTATATGCACGAGCATGATAAATAAGGGTATTAAAGCCCGAATGATTTACCCCGCTAAAATTATAGTGGAGGATAATGGCAATAAGATTATGTTCACTGATCCAGTTAAAGCAAAAGAATACAGTGATTTTAAAAGATAACTTAGTGAATTAGATACTCTCAGATTGAATGTGTTCCATTATTTAGATATAGGAATGTTGGTGTTTGGTATAAATGTAAAGTTTTTTTTTTTTTTTTTTTTTTTTTTTTTTTTTTCTCTCCTTTGCTCTCTCTTCTCTCTCTCCCCCTGCAGCCTCTCTCGGTGCCTTTTCTATAGGGATATATAACGGAAGCCACTTATAACATATAGATATTTGTATGGCTTCTTTTATAGATTGGGGGATAAAGTACTATGCCACTGGATAAGAATTTGGTTTCTTAAAGAAATTGGGTTTTTTAATGGAAGCGCAAGGAAGAGAGAGATATTGGAGATAGTAATTGATTCAAGATTTTTTATTATACCTTATTATGCTTGATGTATTAGAAAATTTCACGATTGTATCCTGGAACGTGGGGGGTATCACTAATCCAATAAAACGTAAACTGATAATTAAAAAGCTAGGTGAACTAGAACCGAGTGTTGCATTTATACAGGAAACCTACTTAAAAGATATTGAGATCCCAAAACTGAGATGTAGATGGATAGGCGAGGTTATCGCTACCCCATGTAGTGGTAGGAAATTAGGTGTTGCAATACTCCTGAATAAAAATTTATCATATCAAATTCTACAGACAGATATAGATCAGGAAGCAAGATATATAATTTTGCAAATTAGGATAAAAGAGACGAGATTTGTTTTTTGCAATATCTATGCACCGAATAATTTCTCCAAAAATTTTTGGGACAAATTGAAGAGTAAGTTATTATTATTTATATCAGACAATCTAGTGATCGGGGGCGACTTTAATCTTTCGTTCTGTCCTGAACTTGATAGGTTTTCAAAAAAAAACATAGCGGTATATAACAGTCAAGCTAAATACATGAAACAATTTTGTTATCAGCTGAAACTTAATGATGTATGGAGACTTCAAAATCCTGATCAGTGTATATATACTTGTGAATCCAAAAAATACAGAACATTTTCAAGAATAGATTATTTACTAGTAGCTGAATCTCTCTCTATACAGAAAATTAAGGCTATAATTGGTGATATAGTGATATCCGACCACGCGATCATCTCACTGTCATTTCTCTCTTCCGAAATCCCAGTGCATAAAAATTTAACTATTATATTCCCACGGTTCATGTATAAGAATATCAGATTTAATTTATGGTTAAAACAGAAATGGAAAGATTATTGTACCTTTAATATAGCATATTTTCAGAAAATCGAAACCTTCTGGGAAGCCTCTAAGGCGTATCTAAGGGGGGAAATTAAGGCCTATATGTGCAAAAAAAAATACAAAGATAAAAAGAGAGAAATCCAACTTGCTAAACAAATCAAGAATAGTTATCAAAAATACGTTAGGAATTCATCGCGTCCACTATGGGAAAAATATTCTAGTGCCAGACAGGAACGGGATGTTTTTCTTAAGCAAAAATCCCTGGAGGAAGAGAGAAAATTAAACCTACGATACAAAGGACACTTGGGTTATTCAGCTAAATTTCTTGCTAAACTAGTTAAGGGTAGAAAAAAAAAAAACTATATATTAGCAATTAAAGATCAAGATATTAGATACACCGGAGTATCGGATATCAGCCAAACGCTATTTGCGTTTTATCAAAAACTTTACACGCAAAGTACCAATCATGCACAGAATCAAGAAAAATTTTGGTCTCAAATACAAATCCCTAGAGTCTCACAAGATCTTGTGATGGCGTTGAACGCTCCCATTTCAGCAAATGAGATAGCGGAAGCAATTGATAAGACCAAATTGAATAAAGCCGCCGGACCGGATTGTTTGCCTGCAGAGTATTATAAAATACTGGCTGATGAAATCCAACCTACTTTAGAAAAATTGTTTAATAGCTATTATAGGAATGGAAATATACCTTCAAAATACTTTGCGGCTGCAAACATTTCTTTGATTCTTAAAAAAGGGAAGGATGCAGAGGATCCAGGTTCATATAGACCAATTTCCGTTCTCAATACGGACTATAAAATACTATCCTCGATCTTGGCATCCAGATTAATGTTATGTCTTGATGAAGTGATACATTCAGATCAGTCAGGGTTTATGGCCTCAAGAAATGTCTCCAAAAATACAAGGAAAGTGATAAATTTATTAGATTATATATGGAATATTCGCCAAAATCCAGGTAGATATTATGAACATGATTGTGCAATCTTAACCCTTGATGCTGTTAAAGCTTTTGATTCTATAGAATGGGATTATCTATTTACGGCCCTTGAAAAGTTTGGTTTTAAAAATGATTTTGTCCGGTTCATTCGTAATATCTATAAGTGTCCTATATCTTATCTCTTAATTAATAATAATCTTACTTCAGGGATAAGACTGAAAAAAGGTACTAGGCAAGGGTGCCCTTTGTCCCCCCTTCTATTTAACCTAGCATTAGAACCTCTGGCAATCAAGTTACGGGATACTCTAGAAGGCATTTCTATCGGTCAGAATGTCTTTAAAACATTATTATATGCAGACGACATATTGATCTTTCTTTATAATACATCCAAAGCTATTCCAAGTGTGACAGATTGCTTGAATTTTTTCAGTTCCTTTTCGGGCTATAAAGTAAATAATAATAAAAGTGAATTGATGTGGCTTTATAAAACAAATAATACAGCTGACAATCTGGAATTTAAAGAGGTAGACTCTCTTAGATATTTAGGAATATATCTTCATAGGAATCCTGAAAGATGGTATGATCTTAATTTTCTCCCACTATTTCAGAAAATAAAAGCCGACTTGAAACTGTGGTCCACGCTTCCATTATCATTGACAGCGAGAGTGAATCTCATAAAGACAATAATCTTTCCCCGGCTTCTTTTTCTTTTACAGAATTTGCCATTGCTTCTTTATAAAACTGATATACAGAAATTAAATTCTAGCTTGTCACAATTTATTTGGCATAACAGGAAAATACCACGTATTGCATTAGAAAAATTGATGCAACCTCGTGAAGCAGCTGGTTTAGCCTTGCCTAATATAATGTTTTATAATTTTGCAGCTTTAGGTAAAATAGCGCTGGATTGGCTTATGGAAACAAGTTGGTTCTCTACACTAGAATTGGAGAGTAGTATAGTCTCCCCTTTTTCTCTTAAGGCGTTATTGCATATTCAACCTAAAGCAATACCCCATAAGGTCAAGAGTTTAATATCAGTTAATAATATAGTCCTTGCCTGGCAAAAAATTTGTTCCATCTTGGGCCTTGATTATTCTTTTTCGGATTATTTACCTTTAATAGGCAATCCTGAATTTCCCCCCGGAAATAACCAGCAGATATTTAGAGAATGGTACAATAAAAATCTGAAGACAGTCTCGCAATTCCTAACGGAAGAACGACAAATAATCTCTTTTGATACTCTGAAAGCTCGATTTGATTTATTAAGTAATAATTTTTATCCCTACCTACAAGTATATCATTTTATATCGTCTAAGGGGTGGAATGGTGGTGAGATGGTCGCGTGGTCGGAATTAAAAGCAATTATGGTCATTTCTCAAATCAAGTCCCCTTCGATCTCATTATTATATAGTATTATGCTCGCCAAACAAAGTGATTCCCTAATGCAAAAATTATCTGTAAAATGGATAAATATGATCCCGAATATAGAGCCTGAAATATTAAAAGATAGTTGTAAAACACTTAATAAATGTCGTATTCCAACTACTTGGAAAGAAGGTCATATGAAATTACTTAATAATTATTATTGCACACCATGGAAAATGGCTAAAATGTATATGGGTCAAGATTTTTTCTGCCCGCGATGTGTTCTCAAGAGTGCAGATATTTTACATATGTTGTGGCTTTGCCCGAGGATTCAACAATTTTGGAAGAAAGTGATTTTTTGGATTAATAGATTATATTCAACTAACATACAACTTGAAGTTGAGGAGATCTTCCTGTTAGTCCGGTCTAGGCAAAAGACAGCTCCAGCAAATAGAATTTTAAACACTATCATTCTATTGGTCAGGCACTTTATAGTGAGGAATTGGAAAGCAAAAAAGCTCCCTGGCTTCTCATGTTTCATTAAAGAAATCCAGTCACAGATTATATTTGAATCTTTCCATCTGTTGGATGCAAGTGAAAAAGAATGTAAACAATTTTTATGGGGTTGGTTACCTATAATTAAAATATACCCAGAGGACGTGCAAAAGTTAATACTATACCCATTTTTAAGTACTGATTGTTTTTCTGATCTGGTATTATTAGGAGATTTCCCAACAGATTGGGTTTCAAGTTATAGGTAGAACAATTTTCAGGCTGAAAAGTCAGAGAATGAAATAGAGGTGATAGAAAAACGATATAGTAAAGGATCCCGAGTTGAGGGAAGAGAGATGGTTTAAAATTGATATCCAGGAAGGGCAGTGTAGTCGGGAGGGCGGGGGGGGGAGGGAGGGGGGGCAACATAGGAGAGAATCATATATTTTTATTATGTTTTGTTTTTTTTATTTTGTGTTATTCTGTTTCGGTTTTTTTTTTTTTTTTTTTTTTTTTTTTTTTTTTTTTTTTTTTCTTTTTCTTGTTTTGTCTCGTTTTGTGTTGTTTTGTTGTGTTTTGTTTCGTCCTGCTTTGTCTTGTCTTGTCTTGTCTGAATGTGTTTTTTTGTTTCCTAGTCGATGATAAAAAGTGCTTCCAGAGTTAAAAGAGTTGATCGTTACATTATAATTTGTTTTTAAGATATATTGAGAATGATGTAATCTAATCATATGTTTTGTTTTACGCTGTTTATTTTGTTTACACCACGTGTGTATTTGTGGTATATTTGTTTACATCCTGTGTGGTGTAGTTCTATATTGATATGGAAGAACCTTTCTTGCTTTGTATTATACTCTGGTAGCCACAAATAAATAAATATTTAAAAAAATAAAAAAAATAAAAAAAAAAAATAAAGTAAAAACCAGACACAGAAGAGACAAAAACACACGTAACAACTGCTAATAAAAGCTAAAGGAAAAGTATCTCTTTATGTACTGGAATAGCAGAGATAAAGTGTCCCCATGTGTATTATTGGGTTTTAGTGGCACAAGATAACCGTGACGTCACTGTGCAACTTTATTTAAAATTAACAATAGACAATATAGGGAAATGGGGGCATGCTGCTTAGAAGCCTGTATCTCAGGCATCTAAGCAGCTACAGACCCCCAAGACCCACCGTTGGAAATGTAATCACCTAACCTTTACAATGATATAACTCTTGGGGATCTGAAAAAAGAAAAAAAAAAAGTAAAACAAATATATTTAAAAAAAGTAAAAATAATAAAAAGCTCAAAAGCAGCTTAGCACCCAAGTGGGAAATAGTTTAGCAGCCAAAGGGTTAAGTATTTTCAGTATTTTGTCACAACCTAGCCACCACTTCATTTGCAAGAAAAACAGTGAGAAATAAAGGACAGAAATGTTTAGATAATTACGTTGGGATTTGAGATAAAATGTCGTACACCCCATGTTCCAAACAAAACCACAACAATTACATTTTGTATTTATAAGTACAAATTGTGATGTGTTTTTTTTTCAGATCCCATGTACTTAAATTATGATTTACGCTGTGCATAGTTAATAAGATTCATTCCCGTGTAATTTACATACAAGTTGTACGTTTTTGATAAAATACGATTTTTGCTGAACAATTTTATGATTTTTAGATGCACAATACATTTTTTTTCCTGTGTATTTGTGTGTGAATGGTTCAATAATTCATTTTGTATGATTTATAAATGATACATTTAGTTGTGCAGTTTATAATGTATTTATCTCCTCCCCATATGAAATTGCAGTATACGCCCCTTAGCGACTCTGTTTTCAGGGTAAAAGCAGCTTTATAGAAATCCACCAGGGAAATCGTAGAACTGGCGAGGATCCTTAAAGGGATAGTGACCACCCAAAATGTTTATTGTTTAAAAAGATAGATAATCCCTTTATTTACCATTCCCCAGTTTTGCACAACCAACACAGTTATAGAAATATACTTTTTACCTTTGTAATTACCCTGTATCTAAGCTTCTGCAGGCTGCCTCCTTATCTGTTATAGAAATATACTTTTTACCTCTGTAATTACCCTGTATCTAAGCTTCTGCAGACTGCCTCCTTATCTGTTATAGAAATATACTTTTTACTTCTGTAATTACCCTGTATCTAATCTTCTGCAGGCTGCCTCCTTATCTGTTATAGAAATATACTTTTTACCTCTGTAATTACCCTGTATCTAAGCTTCTGCAGGCTGCCTCCTTATTTGTTATAGAAATATACTTTTTACCTCTGTAATTACCCTGTATCTAAGCTTCTGCAGGCTGCCTCCTTATCTGTTATAGAAATATACTTTTTACTTCTGTAATTACCCTGTATCTAAGCTTCTGCAGGCTGCCTCCTTATCTGTTATAGAAATATTCTTTTTACCTCTGTAATTACCCTGTATCTAAGCTTCTGCAGGCTGCCTCCTTATCTGTTATAGAAATATACTTTTTACCTCTGTAATTACCCTGTATCTAAGGTACTGCAGGCTGCCTCCTTATCTGTTATAGAAATATACTTTTTACCTCTGTAATTACCCTGTATCTAATCTTCTGCAGGCTGCCTCCTTATCTGTTATAGAATTATACTTTTTACCTCTGTAATTACCCTGTATCTAATCTTCTGCAGGCTGCCTCCTTATCTGTTATAGAAATATACTTTTTACTTCTGTAATTATCCTGTATCTAGGCTTCTGCAGACTGCCTCCTTATCTGTTATAGAAATATACTTTTTACCTCTGTAATTACCCTGTATCTAAGCTTCTGCAGGCTGCCTCCTTATCTGTTATAGAAATATACTTTTTACTTCTGTAATTACCTTGTATCTAAGCCTCTGCAGGCTGCCTCCTTATCTGTTATAGAAATATACTTTTTACCTCTGTAATTACCCTGTATCTAAGCTTCTGCAGGCTGCCTCCTTATATGTTATAGTAATATACTTTTTACCTTTGTAATTACCCTGTATCTAAGCTTCTGCAGACTGCCTCCTTATCTGTTATAGAAATATACTTTTTACCTCTGTAATTACCCTGTATCTAAGTTTCTGCAGGCTGCCTCCTTATCTGTTATAGAAATATACTTTTTACCTCTGTAATTACCCTGTATCTAAGCTTCTGCAGGCTGCCTCCTTATCTGTTATAGAAATATACTTTTTACCTCTGTAATTACCCTGTATCTAAGTTTCTGCAGACTGCCTCCTTATCTGTTATAGAAATATACTTTTTACCTCTGTAATTACCCTGTATCTAAGCTTCTGCAGGCTGCCTCCTTATCTGTTATAGAAATATACTTTTTACCTCTGTAATTACCCTGTATCTAAGCCTCTGCAGGCTGCCTCCTTATCTGTTATAGAAAACAGAATTTATGTTTACCTGATAAATTACTTTCTCCAACGGTGTGTCCGGTCCACGGCGTCATCCTTACTTGTGGGATATTCTCTTCCCCAACAGGAAATGGCAAAGAGCCCAGCAAAGCTGGTCACATGATCCCTCCTAGGCTCCGCCTACCCCAGTCATTCGACCGACGTTAAGGAGGAATATTTGCATAGGAGAAACCATATGGTACCGTGGTGACTGTAGTTAAAGAAAATAAATTATCAGACCTGATTAAAAAAACCAGGGCGGGCCGTGGACCGGACACACCGTTGGAGAAAGTAATTTATCAGGTAAACATAAATTCTGTTTTCTCCAACATAGGTGTGTCCGGTCCACGGCGTCATCCTTACTTGTGGGAACCAATACCAAAGCTTTAGGACACGGATGAAGGGAGGGAGCAAATCAGGTCACCTAAATGGAAGGCACCACGGCTTGCAAAACCTTTCTCCCAAAAATAGCCTCAGAAGAAGCAAAAGTATCAAACTTGTAAAATTTGGTAAAAGTGTGCAGTGAAGACCAAGTCGCTGCCCTACATATCTGATCAACAGAAGCCTCGTTCTTGAAGGCCCATGTGGAAGCCACAGCCCTAGTGGAATGAGCTGTGATTCTTTCGGGAGGCTGCCGTCCGGCAGTCTCGTAAGCCAATCTGATGATGCTTTTAATCCAAAAAGAGAGAGAGGTAGAAGTTGCTTTTTGACCTCTCCTTTTACCGGAATAAACAACAAACAAGGAAGATGTTTGTCTAAAATCCTTTGTAGCATCTAAATAGAACTTTAGAGCGCGAACAACATCCAAATTGTGCAACAAACGTTCCTTCTTCGAAACTGGTTTCAGACACAGAGAAGGTACGATAATCTCCTGGTTAATGTTTTTGTTAGAAACAACTTTTGGAAGAAAACCAGGTTTAGTACGTAAAACCACCTTATCTGCATGGAACACCAGATAAGGAGGAGAACACTGCAGAGCAGATAATTCTGAAACTCTTCTAGCAGAAGAAATTGCAACTAAAAACAAAACTTTCCAAGATAATAACTTAATATCAACGGAATGCAAGGGTTCAAACGGAACCCCCTGAAGAACTGAAAGAACTAAATTGAGACTCCAAGGAGGAGTCAAAGGTTTGTAAACATGCTTAATTCTAACCAGAGCCTGAACAAAAGCTTGAACATCTGGCACAGCGGCCAGCTTTTTGTGAAGTAACACAGACAAGGCAGAAATCTGTCCCTTCAGGGAACTTGCAGATAAACCTTTTTCCAATCCTTCTTGAAGGAAGGATAGAATCCTAGGAATCTTAACCTTGTCCCAAGGGAATCCTTTAGATTCACACCGACAGATATATTTTTTCCAAATTTTGTGGTAAATCTTTCTAGTTACAGGCTTTCTGGCCTGAACAAGAGTATCGATAACAGGATCTGAGAACCCTCGCTTCGATAAGATCAAGCGTTCAATCTCCAAGCAGTCAGCTGGAGTGAAACCAGATTCGGGGGTTCGAACGGACCCTGAACAAGAAGGTCTCGTCTCAAAGGTAGCTTCCAAGGTGGAGCCGATGACATATTCACCAGATCTGCATACCAAGTCCTGCGTGGCCACGCAGGAGCTATCAAGATCACCGACGCCCTCTCCTGATTGATCCTGGCTACCAGCCTGGGGATGAGAGGAAACGGCGGGAACACATAAGCTAGTTTGAAGGTCCAAGGTGCTACTAGTGCATCCACTAGAGCCGCCTTGGGATCCCTGGATCTGGACCCGTAGCAAGGAACTTTGAAGTTCTGACGAGAGGCCATCAGATCCATGTCTGGAATGCCCCACAGCTGAGTGACTTGGGCAAAGATTTTCCGGATGGAGTTCCCACTCCCCCGGATGTAATGTCTGACGACTCAGAAATCCGCTTCCCAATTTTCCACTCCTGGGATGTGGATAGCAGACAGGTGGCAGGAGTGAAACTCCGCCCATAGAATGATTTTGGTCACTTCTTCCATCGCCAGGGAACTCCTTGTTCCCCCCTGATGGTTGATGTACGCAACAGTTGTCATGTTGTCTGATTGAAACCGTATGAACTTGGCCCTCGCTAGCTGAGGCCAAGCCTTGAGAGCATTGAATATCGCTCTCAGTTCCAGAATATTTATCGGTAGAAGAGATTCTTCCCGAGACCAAAGACCCTGAGCTTTCAGGGATCCCCAGACCGCGCCCCAGCCCATCAGACTGGCGTCGGTCGTGACAATGACCCACTCTGGTCTGCGGAATGTCATCCCTCGTGACAGGTTGTCCAGGGACAGCCACCAACGGAGTGAGTCTCTGGTCCTCTGATTTACTTGTATCTTCGGAGACAAGTCTGTATAGTCCCCATTCCACTGACTGAGCATGCACAGTTGTAATGGTCTTAGATGAATGCGTGCAAAAGGAACTATGTCCATTGCCGCTACCATCAACCCGATCACTTCCATGCACTGAGCTATGGAAGGAAGAGGAACGGAATGAAGTATCCGACAAGAGTCTAGAAGTTTTGTTTTTCTGGCCTCTGTCAGAAAAAACCTCATTTCTAAGGAGTCTATAATGGTTCCCAAGAAGGGAACCCTTGTTGACGGAGATAGAGAACTCTTTTCCACGTTCACTTTCCATCCGTGAGATCTGAGAAAGGCCAGGACAATGTCCGTGTGAGCCTTTGCTTGAGGAAGGGACGACGCTTGAATCAGAATGTCGTCCAAGTAAGGTACTACAGCAATGCCCCTTGGTCTTAGCACAGCTAGAAGGGACCCTAGTACCTTAGTGAAAATCCTTGGAGCAGTGGCTAATCCGAAAGGAAGCGCCACGAACTGGTAATGTTTGTCCAGGAATGCGAACCTCAGGAACCGATGATGTTCCTTGTGGATAGGAATATGTAGATACGCATCCTTTAAATCCACCGTGGTCATGAATTGACCTTCCTGGATGGAAGGAAGAATTGTTCGAATGGTTTCCATCTTGAACGATGGAACCTTGAGAAACTTGTTTAAGATCTTGAGATCTAAGATTGGTCTGAACGTTCCCTCTTTCTTGGGAACTATAAACAGATTGGAGTAGAACCCCATCCCTTGTTCTCTTAATGGAACAGGATGAATCACTCCCATTTTTAACAGGTCTTCTACACAATGTAAGAATGCCTGTCTTTTTATGTGGTCTGAAGACAACTGAGACCTGTGGAACCTCCCCCTTGGGGGAAGTCCCTTGAATTCCAGGAGATAACCTTGGGAGACTATTTCTAGCGCCCAAGGATCCAGAACATCTCTTGCCCAAGCCTGAGCGAAGAGAGAGAGTCTGCCCCCCACCAGATCCGGTCCCGGATCGGGGGCCAACATTTCATGCTGTCTTGGTAGCAGTGGCAGGTTTCTTGGCCTGCTTTCCCTTGTTCCAGCCTTGCATTGGTCTCCAAGCTGGCTTGGCTTGAGAAGAATTACCCTCTTGCTTAGAGGACGTAGCACTTTGGGCTGGTCCGTTTCTACGAAAGGGACGAAAATTAGGTTTATTTTTTGCCTTGAAAGGCCGATCCTGAGGAAGGGCGTGGCCCTTACCCCCAGTGATATCAGAGATAATCTCTTTCAAGTCAGGGCCAAACAGCGTTTTCCCCTTGAAAGGAATGTTAAGTAGCTTGTTCTTGGAAGACGCATCAGCCGACCAAGATTTCAATCAAAGCGCTCTGCGCGCCACAATAGCAAACCCAGAATTCTTAGCCGCTAACCTAGCCAATTGCAAAGTGGCGTCTAGGGTGAAAGAATTAGCCAATTTGAGAGCATTGATTCTGTCCATAATCTCCTCAAAAGGAGGAGAATCACTATCGACCGCCTTTATCAGCTCATTGAACCAGAAACATGCGGCTGTAGCGACAGGGACAATGCATGAAATTGGTTGTAGAAGGTAACCCTGCTGAACAAACATCTTTTTAAGCAAACCTTCTAATTTTTTATCCATAGGATCTTTGAAAGCACAACTATCCTCTATGGGTATAGTGGTGCGTTTGTTTAAAGTGGAAACCGCTCCCTCGACCTTAGGGACTGTCTGCCATAAGTCCTTTCTGGGGTCGACCATAGGAAACAATTTTTTAAATATGGGGGGAGGGACGAAAGGAATACCGGGCCTTACCCATTCTTTATTAACAATGTCCGCCACCCGCTTGGGTATAGGAAAAGCTTCTGGGAGCCCCGGCACCTCTAGGAACTTGTCCATTTTACATAGTTTCTCTGGGATGACCAACTTGTCACAATCATCCAGAGTGGATAATACCTCCTTAAGCAGAATGCGGAGATGTTCCAACTTAAATTTAAATGCAATCACATCAGGTTCAGCTTGTTGAGAAATGTTCCCTGAATCAGTAATTTCTCCCTCAGACAAAACCTCCCTGGCCCCATCAGACTGGGTTAGGGGCCCTTCAGAAATATTATTATCAGCGTTGTCATGCTCTTCAGTATCTAAAACAGAGCAGTCGCGCTTACGCTGATAAGTGTTCATTTTGGCTAAAATGTTTTTGACAGAATTATCCATTACAGCCGTTAATTGTTGCATAGTAAGGAGTATTGGCGCGCTAGATGTACTAGGGGCCTCCTGAGTGGGCAAGACTCGTGTAGACGAAGGAGGGAATGATGCAGTACCATGCTTACTCCCCTCACTTGAGGAATCATCTTGGGCATCATTGTCATTGTCACATAAATCACATTTATTTAAATGAATAGGAATTCTGGCTTCCCCACATTCAGAACACAGTCTATCTGGTAGTTCAGACATGTTAAACAGGCATAAACTTGATAACAAAGTACAAAAAACGTTTTAAAATAAAACCGTTACTGTCACTTTAAATTTTAAACTGAACTCACTTGCGAAAAAACATGAAGGAATTGTTCAAAATTCACCAAATTTTCCCCACAGTGTCTTAAAGCCTTAAAAGTATTGCACACCAAATTTGGAAGCTTTAACCCTTAAAATAACGGAACCGGAGCCGTTTTGAACTTTAACCCCTTTACAGTCCCTGGTATCTGCTTTGCTGAGACCCAACCAAGCCCCAAGGGGAATACGATACCAAATGACGCCTTCAGAAAGTCTTTTCTAAGTATCAGAGCTCCTCTCACATGCGACTGCATGCCATGCCTCTCAAAAACAAGTGCGCAACACCGGCGCGAAAATGAGGCTCTGCCTATGCTTTGGGAAAGCCCCTAAAGAATAAGGTGTCTAAAACAGTGCCTGCCGATATTATTATATCAAAATACCCAGATAAAATGATTCCTCAAGGCTAAATATGTGTTAATAATCAATCGATTTAGCCCAGAAAAAGTCTACAGTCTTAATAAGCCCTTTTTGAAGCCCTTATTTACGATCGTAATAAACATGGCTTACCGGATCCCATAGGGAAAATGACAGCTTCCAGCATTACATCGTCTTGTTAGAATGTGTCATACCTCAAGCAGCAAGAGACTGCTCACTGTTCCCCCAACTGAAGTTAATTGCTCTCAACAGTCCTGTGTGGAACAGCCATGGATTTTAGTGACGGTTGCTAAAATCATTTTCCTCATACAAACAGAAATCTTCATCTCTTTTCTGTTTCTGAGTAAATAGTACATACCAGCACTATTTCAAAATAACAAACTCTTGATTGAATAATAAAAACTACAGTTAAACACTAAAAAACTCTAAGCCATCTCCGTGGAGATGTTGCCTGTACAACGGCAAAGAGAATGACTGGGGTAGGCGGAGCCTAGGAGGGATCATGTGACCAGCTTTGCTGGGCTCTTTGCCATTTCCTGTTGGGGAAGAGAATATCCCACAAGTAAGGATGACGCCGTGGACCGGACACACCTATGTTGGAGAAATATACTTTTTACCTCTGTAATTACCCTGTATCTAAGCCTCTGCAGGCTGCCTCCTTATCTGTTATAGAAATATACTTTTTACCTCTGTAATTACCCTGTATCTAATCTTCTGCAGGCTGCCTCCTTATCTGTTCTAGAATTATACTTTTTACCTCTGTAATTACCCTATATCTAATCTTCTGCAGGCTGCCTCCTTATCTGTTATAGAAATATACTTTTTACCTCTGTAATTACCCTGTATCTAATCTTCTGCAGGCTGCCTCCTTATCTGTTCTAGAATTATACTTTTTTACCTCTGTAATTACCCTGTATCTAAGCTTCTGCAGGCTGCCTCCTTATCTGTTATAGAAATATACTTTTTACCTCTGTAATTACCCTGTATCTAATCTTCTGCAGACTGCCTCCTTATCTGTTATAGAAATATACTTTTTACCTCTGTAATTACCCTGTATCTAAGCTTCTGCAGACTGCCTCCTTATCTGTTATAGAAATATACTTTTTACCTCTGTAATTACCTTGTATCTAATCTTCTGCAGGCTGCCTCCTTATCTGTTATAGAAATATACTTTTTACCTCTGTAATTACCCTGTATCTAAGCTTCTGCAGGCTGCCTCCTTATCTGTTATAGAAATATACTTTGTACCTCTGTAATTACCCTGTATCTAAGCTTCTGCAGGCTGCCTCCTTATCTGTTATAGAAATATACTTTTTACCTCTGTAATTACCTTGTATCTAATCTTCTGCAGGCTGCCTCCTTATCTGTTATAGAAATATACTTTTTACCTCTGTAATTACCCTGTATCTAAGCTTCTGCAGGCTGCCTCCTTATCTGTTATAGAAATATACTTTGTACCTCTGTAATTACCCTGTATCTAAGCTTCTGCAGGCTGCCTCCTTATCTGTTATAGAAATATACTTTTTACCTCTGTAATTACCCTGTATCTAATCTTCTGTAGGCTGCCTCCTTATCTGTTATAGAAATAACATAATTTATGTAAGAACTTACCTGATAAATTCATTTCTTTCATATTAACAAGAGTCCATGAGCTAGTGACGTATGGGATATACATTCCTACCAGGAGGGGCAAAGTTTCCCAAACCTTAAAATGCCTATAAATACACCCCTCACCACACCCACAAATCAGTTTAACGAATAGCCAAGAAGTGGGGTGATAAGAAAAAAAGTGCGAAGCATATAAAATAAGGAATTGGAATAATTGTGCTTTATACAAAAAAAATCATAACCACCACAAAAAAGGGTGGGCCTCATGGACTCTTGTTAATATGAAAGAAATGAATTTATCAGGTAAGTTCTTACATAAATTATGTTTTCTTTCATGTAATTAACAAGAGTCCATGAGCTAGTGACGTATGGGATAATGACTACCCAAGATGTGGATCTTTCCACACAAGAGTCACTAGAGAGGGAGGGATAAAATAAAGACAGCCAATTCCTGCTGAAAATAATCCACACCCAAAATAAAGTTTAACAAAAAACATAAGCAGAAGATTCAAACTGAAACCGCTGCCTGAAGAACTTTTCTACCAAAAACTGCTTCAGAAGAAGAAAATACATCAAAATGGTAGAATTTAGTAAAAATATGCAAAGAGGACCAAGTTGCTGCTTTGCAGATCTGGTCAACCGAAGCTTCATTCCTAAACGCCCAGGAAGTAGATACTGACCTAGTAGAATGAGCTGTAATTCTCTGAGGCGGAATTTTACCCGACTCAACATAGGCAAGATGAATTAAAGATTTCAACCAAGATGCCAAAGAAATGGCAGAAGCTTTCTGGCCTTTCCTAGAACCGGAAAAGATAACAAATAGACTAGAAGTCTTACAGAAAGATTTCGTAGCTTCAACATAATATTTCAAAGCTCTAACAACATCCAAAGAATGCAACGATTTCTCCTTAGAATTCTTAGGATTAGGACATAATGAAGGAACCACAATTTCTCTACTAATGTTGTTGGAATTCACAACTTTAGGTAAAATTCAAAAGAAGTTCGCAACACCGCCTTATCCTGATGAAGAATCAGAAAAGGAGACTCACAAGAAAGAGCAGATAATTCAGAAACTCTTCTGGCAGAAGAGATGGCCAAAAGGAACAAAACTTTCCAAGAAAGTAATTTAATATCCAATGAATGCATAGGTTCAAATGGAGGAGCTTGAAGAGCCCCCAGAACCAAATTCAAACTCCAAGGAGGAGAAATTGACTTAATGACAGGCTTTATACGACCCAAAGCTTGTACAAAACAATGAATATCAGGAAGAATAGCAATCTTTCTGTGAAAAAGAACAGAAAGAGCAGAGATTTGACCTTTCAAGGAACTTGCGGACAAACCCTTATCTAAACCATCCTGAAGAAATTGTAATATTCTCGGTATTCTAAAAGAATGCCAAGAAAAATGATGAGAAAGACACCAAGAAATATAAGTCTTCCAGACTCTATAATATATCTCTCTGGATACAGATTTACGAGCCTGTAACATAGTATTAATCACAGAGTCAGAGAAACCTCTTTGACCAAGAATCAAGCGTTCCATCTCCATACCTTTAAATTTAAGGATTTCAGATCCTGATGGAAAAAAGGACCTTGAGACAAAAGGTCTGGTCTTAACGGAAGAGTCCACGGTTGGCAAGAGGCCATCCGGACAAGATCCGCATACCAAAACCTGTGAGGCCATGCCGGAGCTACCAGCAGAACAAACGAGCATTCCTTCAGAATCTTGGAGATTACTCTTGGAAGAAGAACTAGAGGCGGAAAGATATAGGCAGGATGATACTTCCAAGGAAGTGAAAATGCATCCACTGCCTCCGCCTGAGGATCCCGGGATCTGGACAGATACCTGGGAAGTTTCTTGTTTAGATGAGAAGCCATCAGATCTATTTCTGGAAGTTCCCACATTTGAACAATCTGAAGAAATACCTCTGGGTGAAGAGACCATTCGCCCGGATGCAACGTTTGGCGACTGAGATAATCTGCTTTCCAATTGTCCATACCTGGGATATAAACCGCAGAGATTAGACAGGAGCTGGATTCCGCCCAAACCAAAATTCGAGATACTTCTTTCATAGCCAGAGGACTGTGAGTCCCTCCTTGATGATTGATGTATGCCACAGTTGTGACATTGTCTTATCTGAAAACAATGAACAACTCTCTCTTCAGAAGAGGCCAAGACTGAAGAGCTCTGAAAATTGCACGGAGTTCCAAAATATTGATCGGAAATCTCACCTCCTGAGATTCCCAAACCCCTTGTGCCGTCAGATACCCCCACACAGCTCCCCAACCTGTAAGACTTGTATCTGTTGAGATTATAGTCCAGGTCGGAAGAACAAAGAAGCCCCCTGAACTAAACGATGGTGATCTGTCCACCATGTCAGAGAGTGTCGTAAAATCGGTTTAAAGATATTAATTGAGATATCTTTGAGTAATCCCTGCACCATTGGTTCAGCATACAGAGCTGAAGAGGTCGCATGTGAAAACGAGCAAAGGAGATCGCATCTGATGCGGCAGTCCTAAGACCCAACATTTCCATGCATAAGGCTACCAAAGGGAATGATTGTGACTGAAGGTTTTGACAAGCTGATATCAATGTTAAACTTCTCTTGTCTGACAAGGACAGAGTCATAGACACTGAATTTATCTAGAAACCTAAAAAGGTTACCCTTGTCTGAGGAATCAATGAACTGATTGGTAAATTGATCCTCCAACCATGAACTTGAAGAAACAACACAAGTCGATTCGTATGAGATTCTTCGAAAATGAGAAGACTGAGCAAGTACCAAGATATCGTCCAAATAAGGAAATACCAAAACCCTATTCTCTGATTACAGAAAGAAGGGCACCGAGAACCTTTGAAAAAAATTCTTGGAACTGAGGCTAGGCCAAACAGTAGAGCCACAAAACTGGTAATGTTTGTCTAAAAAGAGAATCTCAGACACTAAAAGTGATCTGGATGAATCGGAATATGCAGATACACATCCTGTAAATCTATTGTAGACATATAATGCCCTTGCTAAACAAAAGGCAGGATAGTCCTACAGTAACCATCTTGAATGTTGGTATCCTAACATAACGATTCAATAATGATAGATCCAGAACTGGTCTGAAGGAATTGACCTTCTCTGGTACAATGAAGAGATAAAATAAAACCCCAGCCCCTGTTCCAGAACTGGAACTGGCATAAATACTCCAGCCAACTCTAGATCTGAAACACATTTCAGAAATGCTGAGCCTTGCTGTGTCAACTGGGACACGGGAAAGAAAAGAATCTCTTAGCAGGAGGCCTTAACTTGAAGCCAATTCTGTACCTTTCTGAAACAATGTTTCTGAAACCAGAGATTAAGAACGGAATTGATCCAAATTTCTTTGAAAAAAACGTAATCTGCCCCATACCAGCTGAGCTGGAATAAGGGCCGCACCTTCATAGATACTTAGGAGCTGGCTATAGGTTTCTATAAGGCTTGGATATATTCCAAACTGGAAATAGTTTCCAAACTGATACCGCTCCTGAGGATGAAGGATCAGGCTTTTGTTCCTTGTTGTGAGGAAAGGAACGAAATGATTATTTACCCTGGAAAGAAAGGGAAAGCAAAGTTGACTTAGAAGACATGTCAGCATTCCAAGTTTAATCCATAAAGCTTTTCTAGCTAAAATAGCTAGAGACATATACCTGACATCAACTCTAATGATATCAAAAGATGGTATCACCAATAAAATTATTAGCATGTTATAGAATAATAATAATGCTATAAAATTATGATCTGTTACTTGTTGCGCTAAAGCTTCTAACCAAAAAGTTGAAGCTGCAGCAACATCCGCTAAAAATATAGCAGGTCTAAGAAGATTACCTGAACATAAGTAAGCTTTTCTTAGAAAGGATTCAATTTTTCCTATCTAAAGGATCCTTAAATGAAGTACTATCTGCCATAGGAATAGTAGTACATTAGCAGGAGTAGAGACAGCCCCATAACCTTAGGGATTTTTGTCCCAAAAAACTCTAATCTGTCAGATGGCACAGGATATAATTTGCTTAAACGTCTAGAAGGAGTAAATAAATTACCCAAATTATTCCATTCCCTGGAAATTACTTCAGAAATAGCATCAGGGAGATAAAACACTTCTGGAATAACTACAGGAGATTTAAAAAACCTTATTTAAACGTTTACATTTAGTATCAAGAGGACCAGAATCCTCTATTTCTAATGCAAATAACACTTCTTTAAGTAAAGAACGAATAAATTCCATCTTGAACAAATACAAAGATTTATCAGCATCAACCTCTGAGACAGAAACCTCTGAACCAGAAGAACCATTATCAGTATCAGAATGATGATGTTCATTTAAAAATTCATCTGAAAAAAAGAGAAGTTTTAAAAGACTTTTATGTAAACTAGAAGGAGAAATAACAGACATAGCCTTCTTAATGGATTTAAAAAATAAAATCTCTTATGTTATCAGGAACACTCTGAAAATTAAATGTTGACGGACAGCAACAGGTAATGTAACAGTACTAAAGGAAATTTTATCTGCATTAATAAGTTTGACATGACATGCAATACAAATAACAGCTGGAGAAACAGATACCAAAAGTTTATAGCAGACTTAGCTTGGTAGCTCCAGCACTGTGCAGTGATTTTCCTGTAGTATCTTCTGACTCAGTTGCAACGTGGAACATCTTGCAATATGTAAAAGAAAAAAAACAACATATAAAGCAAAATTGATCAAATTCCTTAAATGACAGTTTCAGGAATGGGAAAAAAATGCCAGTGAACAAGCTTCTAGCAACCAGAAGCAATAAATAATGAGACTTAAATAATGTGGAGACAAAAATGACGCCCATATTTTTTAGCGCCAAAAAAGACGCCCACATTATTTGGCGCCTAAATGCTTTTGGCGCCAAAAATGACGCCACATCCGGAACGCCGACATCTTTGACGCAAAATAACGTCAAAAAATGACGCAACTTCCGGCGACACGTATGACGCCGGAAACGGAAAAGAATTTTTGCGCCAAAAAAGTCCGCGCCAAGAATGACGCAATAAAATGAAGCATTTTCAGCCCCCGCGAGCCTAACAGCCCACAGGGAAAAAAGTCAAATTTTTGAGGTAAGAAAAAATATGATAATTCAATGCATAATCCCAAATATGAAACTGACTGTCTGGAAATAAGGAAAGTTGAACATTCTGAGTCAAGGCAAATAAATGTTTGAATACATATATTTAGAACTTTATAAACAAAGCGCCCAACCATAGCTTAGAGTGTCACAGAAAATAAGACTTACTTACCCCAGGACACTCATCTACATGTTTGTAGAAAGCCAAACCAGTACTGAAACGAGAATCAGCAGAGGTAATGGTAAATATAAGAGTATATCGTCGATCTGAAAAGGGAGGTAAGAGATGAATCTCTACGACCAATAACAGAGAACCTACGAAATAGACCCCGTAGAAGGAGATCACTGCATTCAAATAGGCAATACTCTCCTCACATCCCTCTGACATTCACTGCACGCTGAGAGGAAAACCGGGCTCCAACTTGCTGCGGAGCGCATATCAACGTAGAATCTAGCACAAACTTACTTCACCACCTCCCTTGGAGGCAAAGTTTGTAAAACTGATTTGTGGGTGTGGTGAGGGGTGTATTTATAGGCATTTTAAGGTTTGGGAAACTTTGCCCCTCCTGGTAGGAATGTATATCCCATACGTCACTAGCTCATGGACTCTTGTTAATTACATGAAAGAAATACTTTTTACCTCTGTAATTACCCTGTATCTAAGCCTCTGCAGACTGCCTCCTTATCTGATATAGAATTATACTTTTTACCTCTGTAATTACCCTGTATCTAAGCTTCTGCAGGCTGCCTCCTTATCTGTTATAGAAATATACTTTTTACCTCTGTAATTACCCTGTATCTAATCTTCTGCAGGCTGCCTCCTTATCTGTTATAGAAATATACTTTTTACCTCTGTAATTACCCTGTATCTAATCTTCTGCAGGCTGCCTCCTTATCTGTTATAGAAATATACTTTTTACCTCTGTAATTACCCTGTATCTAAGCCTCTGCAGACTGCCCCTTATCTGTTATAGAAATATACTTTTTACCTCTGTAATTACCCTGTATCTAAGCTTGTGCAGGCTGCCTCCTTATCTGTTATAGAAATATACTTTTTACCTCTGTAATTACCCTGTATCTAAGCTTCTGCAGGCTGCCTCCTTATCTGTTATAGAAATATACTTTTTACCTCTGTAATTACCCTGTATCTAAGCCTCTGCAGACTGCCTCCTTATCTGTTATAGAAATATACTTTTTTACCTCTGTAATTACCTTGTATCTAAGCTTCTGCAGGCTGCCTCCTTATCTGTTATAGAAATATACTTTTACCTCTGTAATTACCCTGTATCTAAGCTTCTGCAGGCTGCCTCCTTATCTGTTATAGAAATATACTTTTTACCTCTGTAATTACCCTGTATCTAAGCTTCTGCAGACTGCCTCCTTATCTGTTATAGAAATATACTTTTTGCCTCTGTAATTACCCTGTATCTAAGCTTCTGCAGGCTGCTCCTTATCTGTTATAGAAATATACTTTTTACCTCTGTAATTACCCTGTATCTAAGCTTCTGCAGACTGCCTCCTTATCTGTTACAGAAATATACTTTTTACCTCTGTAATTACCCTGTATCTAAGCTTCTGCAGACTGCCTCCTTATCTGTTATAGAAATATACTTTTTACCTCTGTAATTACCCTGTATCTAAGCTTCTGCAGGCTGCCTCCTTATCTGTTATAGAAATATACTTTTTACCTCTGTAATTACCTTGTATCCAAGCTTCTGCAGGCTGCCTCTTTATCTCAGCTCTTTTAAAAGACTGGCATTTCAGGCAATTAGTGCTGACTCTTAAATAACTAAATAAAGGTAGAAACATACAAACACACAGACACACTCATACACTGAAACACACACACACACTCACCCATAAGGATTCACATATAGACACTCTAGCAGACACGCAAAGAAACACACTCAGACACAGAGACCCAAACAGACACTCAGCACTTGTTTACATTGACCTGACAAGTAATGAGGTAGACTACAGTTTTGTCACAAAAGGAGATTTACAAGGAAAAATATGGAGTAAGGAAGATGCCAACTAAATGATGACAACAGCATGCAGTGGCTGAAAGGAAGGGCCCTGAACTGACTAAACATTAAAGGTTAAATGGTGGATTAGGTGACTTCCGTAAAGGTCTCATTAGTCTCAAAGTCTGTAGAAAGATGGGAATAATCAGTAGTAAGATCAAAATGTCCTAAAAAGGAACAGACAATGGACACACACACACACACACACAAACTCAAACACAAACTTGCACATACACCCAAGGAAACACCAACAGAGACAGTCTCAGAAGACATACTCACACACACACTGAGACACCCACATAAAACACACAAAGACATACATACACACCCTCATTGAGATATCCACAGAAAACACACAAAGACATACACACATTCTCACAGAGACACCCACAGAAAATGCACAGACATACACACACCCTCACAGAGACACCCACAGAAAACACACACCCTCACAGAGACATCCACAGAAAACACGGACATACATACACACACACACAAACACCCTCACAGAGACATCCACAGAAAACACAGACATACACACCCACCCTCACAGAAGCATCCAGAGAAAATACACAAAGACAAACATACACACACCCTCGCAGAGACACCCATAGAAAACGCTCAAAGACATATGCACACACCCTCACAGACATCCACAGAAAATGCACAAAGACATACACACCCACAGAAAAAAAATACATACACTCTCATAGAGACACAAACCAAAGCACAAAGACATAAACACAGACACCCACAGAAACACTCACAGGAGCAAACATTTATGCACCTTGCATCCCCTAAATCAACAGTGTGTGACATGCATGATAAAAAAAATTGCAGAAATTAAGAGATCACTTTTTAAAAGAACCATATTTGTAAATGTGCAAACAAAAATAATTCTGTGAATTCAAAATTGTACATTAATGATCTGGGTAGATGGCTAGTTGAAGAAAAGTACTTTTAAAAGGTTGACATATATATATATATATATTTTTCCCATTTTCCCCAACCAAGAGCACCACTCAAATATAGTGTACAAATGTTCCCATCTGTCAGCTGTACTTATGGATTTCGAAAATGCTGTACTCTATATGGTCTTGGTGGAACCATAAGCTGTGGTACTCATACCATTAGATCTGTTTAAATGCAGGATTTAGGCTTGTTTGTAGGTATTTCAAAATTAAGTCAGCTGTACTGTAAACTGAACAATTTTAAGTTAACCTGTTTTATTAAACAATGAGCAATCTTAGTCTGAGAGTATATCATTTTATGCAGATGTAAAAATCTTAGATAAAATGCCTCCTTGCATCTGGAAATTCCTTGCATAAAGGGGCAGTAAACTGTGATGTTTTTATGGACCCCTGGCCCCACCATACAACTACTACCACACTGAAGTTACAATCCGAAATTGCACAAAGAAATAAAAAACATTTGCTAAGTAAGTCCAACCTCCTCTGCAAATGAAAGTGATCTACCGTCTGACTCACACACTGTACAAACAAAGTGCCAAGTCTCTCACACTGTAAATAGTGGTTTAGTGCACACTCAGAAATCCTCTCAAATGCTAATACTTTCCTCCTTGTAATAACATTTCCCATGCTCAATTAGCACTCTGCTGTAGTACCCACTGGTGGCTGACAAAAATTTTTTAAAAAACTAACACCATCTAGCTGTGAAAAACTGTCAAAGCATTCAGATAAGCGGTGGCCTACAAGGGCTTAGAAATTAGCATATGAGCCAACCTAGGTATAGCTTTCAACGAAGAATACCAAAAGAACAAAGCACATTTGTTGATAAAAGTAAATTAGAAAGTTCATTAAAATGACATGCCCTATATGAATTATGAAAGTTTAATTTGGACTTTACTATCCCTTTAAATAATCTCTCCACCCCAGAGACCTTTAGATATTTGGCACCATAATGTCCATCCTCAGTGTTTGTTTGTTTTACAATGACTTAGATTTTTCTATGTAAATCTGATAACCTTATTTCCCCTCTCACATGCTGTACATAGGCACAGTTATCTGTTGTACTTAAGTGGTCCATATCTGTGTATTAGCTCTTAGGAACCTAATATTATTCCGATAATCCAGTAGAGATTTGTTCACTATATTTTTATACAAAATTAGATATAAAAAATGCTTTGTATTTATACTTCAATTAACAATATTATTTATAAATAAGACAGAATATTTATATCTAAGGAAACACTTGCAGATATAGTATACATAGTGATTGTAATACCAAACCTCTTTTTCTATGGACTGAAAAGGTGAAGTAGGTAAGGAAAGGAAAGTATTCATAGCAACTTGACATTATATACCTTATAGTTAGATATAACTCCTGGATAAATAAATAAACCACTGCTGAACGGATATGTGATGCTGCTATGTGCACTTTCAGTTTTCAGGACTGAAAAATACAACATTTTTATAATAAATAAAGCAAATGACAGAGAACAGTCCTATGAATTACAGCTACTTTATTAGAAAGAAGGAAGCATTATCAGGACCATTCTTACGCATTTCGCTCATCAAGCGTTTTGTCAGACGTCTCTGATAAAGTCACAATAAGAGGTCACGATAATGCTGCATCTTTCTAATAAAGCCGCCTTAATCCATAGGACTGATCCCTGCTGTTTGTTTATTACAGTTTATATGTAGTGAATAGAGGAATCACTATAACAGTGGGGACCCTTTGTACCAATGAAGTGTTGGCTAACAGCTGCCGGAGGAAACCTAAAGCTACACAAGAAACTCGCTATGACCGGAAGTGACTAGTAGCGCAAGCGAGTGGGACGCTCTTTCTGCATACAGATCTGTAATTCAACCGGAGGCAAAAGGGAATAGTGAGTCAGTGAAGTTATTTCTATGTGTTTATTGCATTATTAGTCACTGTACGTATGTGACACACAGATAATATCCCGGCACACAGCCAATATAACAATACTATTAGACATTAAATAGTGAGTCAGTGAAGTTATTTCTATGTGTTTATTGCATTATTAGTCACTGTACGTATGTGACACACAGATAATATCCCGGCACACAGCCGATATAACAATACTATTAGACATTAAATAGTGAGTCAGTGAAGTTACCTCTATCTGTTTATTGCATTATTAGTCACTGTACATCTGTGACACACAGATAATATCCGGCACACAGCTGATATAACAATACTATTAGACATTAAATAGTGAGTGAGTGAAGTTACCTCTATGTGTATATTGCATTATTAGTCACTGTACGTCTGTGACACACAGATAATATCCCGGCACATAGCTGATATAACAATACTATTAGACATTAAATAGTGAGTGAGTGAAGTTACCTCTATGTGTTTATTGCATTATTAGTCACTGTACGTCTGTGACACACAGATAATATCCCGGCACACAGCTGATATAACAATACTATTAGACATTAAATAGTGAGTGAGTGAAGTTACCTCTATGTGTATATTGCATTATTAGTCACTGTACGTCTGTGACACACAGATAATATCCCGGCACATAGCTGATATAACAATACTATTAGACATTAAATAGTGAGTGAGTGAAGTTACCTCTATGTGTTTATTGCATTATTAGTAACTGTACGTCTGTGACACACAGATAATATCCCGGCACACAGCTGATATAACAATACAATTAGACATTAAATAGTGAGTGAGTGAAGTTACCTCTATGTGTTTATTGCATTATTAGTCACTGTACGTCTGTGACACACAGATAATATCCCAGCACACAGCTGATATAACAATACTATTAGACATTAAATAGTGAGTGAAGTTATTTCTATGTGTTTATTGCATTATTAGTCACTGTACGTTTGTGACACACAGATAATATCCCAGCACACAGCTGATATAACAATACTATTAGACATTAAATAGTGAGTGAAGTTATTTCTATGTGTTTATTGCATTATTAGTCACTGTACGTCTGTAACACACAGATAATAACCCGGCACACAGCTGATATAACAATATTATTAGACATTAAATAGTGAGTCAGTGAAGTTATTTCTGTGTGTTTATTGCATTATTAGTCACTGTACGTCTGTGACACACAGATAATATCCGGCACACAGCTGTTATAACAATATTATTAGACATTAAATAGTGAGTGAAGTTACCTCTATGTGTTTATTGCATTATTAGTCACTGCACGTTTGTGACACACAGATAATATCCCGGCACACAGCTGATATAACAATACCATTAGACAATAAATAGTGAGTCAGTGAAGTTACCTCTATGTGTTTATTGCATTATTAGTCACTGTACGTCTGTGACACACAGATAATATCCCGGCACACAGCTGATATAACAATACTATTAGACATTAAATAGGGAGTGAGTGAGTGAAGTTCTGTGTGTTTATTGCATTATTAGTCACTGTAAACTTGTGACACAAAGATAATATCCCGGCACACAGCTGATATAACAATACTATTAGACAATGAAAGTATACAGTAAAGTTGTTTTCCTAGGAATAATTAGTCAGTTTATATTACAGTCTCAAGCTGTTTACTGTCCCTTTAGTCAAATCTAGCTTTGTGCTATCTTGTTGTGAATCCTTGTGTAATGAAGATAACATTGTGACAAATCTAACAAGATATTGATTATCTAGATATAATTGCTATTGTCTCTGCTGTTAATTAAAGGGATATAAAGGGGCAAAAATATTTTAATATGTTAGATCAGTTTATTATTGTACCACTGATTGTTTATAACTATGTATTTAACTTCTGCAAAGTCAGCTATAGAGCAGCAATGTAATACTGGGAGCTAGCTGAGCATATCTGGTGAGCCAATGACAAGAGGCACATGTGTGTAACCACCAGTTCGCTCTCAGTAGTACATACACTTGATAACGGAAGTGAAATTAAAATGACACATTCTATCTGAATCATGAAAGTGTCATTTCCTATCCCTTTAAGTATGATTTAAGCAACATAAAATGTCTGTGTATAAAAAGTCTTGCTGGTGATTAATAATCTGGGTTGGTGTAGGTCGGGGGTTAATTTGATATTGTTTTATGTACTGTTAAAGAGACAGAAAAGGCAAAATTAAACTTAAATGGATTGGATAGAGCATGACATTTAAAACAACTTTCCAATTTACTTATATTATAATTTGTACTTAGTTCTCTTAGTATCCTTTGTTAAAGAGTAATCCTAGGTGAACTCAGGAGCGTGCATGTATCTTCAGACAGCAGAGTTCGCAAGAACATTTATAGCAATGTTATACATAGTTACAAACACTGCTGCACAGAGTGTCAAATATACGTGCACGCCCCTAAGCTCATATAATATCAGCCTCCTATGTTTATTCTTTAACAAAGGATACCAAAAGAACAAAGCAAATTAGATAATAGAAAGGAATTGGAAAGTTAGGTAAAAACATAATTTATGCTTACCTGATAAATTCCTTTCTTCTGTTGTGTGATCAGTCCACGTGTCATCATTACTTCTGGGATATTATCTGCTCCCCTACAGGAAGTGCAAGAGGATTCACCCAGCAGAGTTGCTATATAGCTCCTCCCCTCTACGTCACCTCCAGTCATTCGACCAAAGACCAACGAGAAAGGAGAAACCAAGGGTGTAGTGGTGACTGAATTATAATTTAAAAAATATGTACCTGCCTTAAAAAACAGGGCGGGCCGTGGACTGATCACACAACAGAAGAAAGGAATTTATCAGGTAAGCATAAATTATGTTTTCTTCTGTTATGTGTGATCAGTCCATGGGTCATCATTACTTCTGGGATACCAATACCAAAGCAAAAGTACACGGATGACGGGAGGGATAGGCAGGCTCATTATACAGAAGGAACCACTGCCTGAAGAACCTTTCTCCCAAAAATAGCCTCCGAAGAAGCAAAAGTGTCAAATTTGTAAAATTTGGAAAAAGTATGAAGCGAAGACCAAGTTGCAGCCTTGCAAATCTGTTCAACAGAGGCCTCATTCTTAAAGGCCCAAGTGGAAGCCACAGCTCTAGTGGAATGAGCTGTAATTCTTTCAGGAGGCTGCTGTCCAGCAGTCTCATAGGCTAAACGTATTATGCTACGAAGCCAAAAGGAGAGAGAGGTAGCAGAAGCTTTCTGACCTCTCCTCTGTCCAGAATAAACGACAAACAGGGAAGAAGTTTGGCGAAAATCTTTAGTTGCCTGCAAGTAGAACTTGAGGGCACGAACTACATCCAGATTGTGTAGAAGACGTTCCTTCTTTGAAGAAGGATTTGGACACAAGGATGGAACAACAATCTCTTGATTGATATTCCTGTTAGTGACTACCTTAGGTAAGAACCCAGGTTTAGTACGCAGAACTACCTTGTCTGAGTGAAAGATCAGATAAGGAGAATCACAATGTAGGGCTGATAACTCAGAGACTCTTCGAGCCGAGGAAATAGCCATTAAAAATAGAACTTTCCAAGATAACAATTTTATATCAATGGAATGAAGGGGTTCAAACGGAACACCCTGTAAAATGTTAAGAACTAAGTTTAAACTCCATGGCGGAGCAACAGTTTTAAACACAGGCTTGATCCTAGCTAAAGCCTGACAAAAGGCCTGGATGTCTGAATTTTCTGACAGACGCCTGTGTAACAAGATGGACAGAGCTGAGATCTGTCCCTTTAATGAGCTAGCCGATAAACCCTTTTCTAAACCTTCTTGTAGAAAAGACAATATCCTAGGAATCCTAACCTTACTCCAGGAGTAATCTTTGGATTCACACCAGTATAGGTATTTACGCCATATTTTATGGTAAATCTTTCTGGTAACAGGCTTCCTAGCCTGTATCAGGGTATCAATAACCGACTCAGAAAAACCACGTTTTGATAAAATCAAGCGTTCAATTTCCAAGCAGTCAGCTTCAGAGAAGTTAGACTTTGATGTTTGAATGGACCCTGAATCAGAAGGTCCTGTCTTAGAGGTAGAGACCAAGGCGGACAGGATGACATGTCCACTAGATCTGCATACCAAGTCCTGCGCGGCCATGCAGGCGCTATTAGAATCACTGATGCTCTCTCCTGTTTGATTTTGGCAATCAATCGAGGAAGCAGTGGGAAGGGTGGAAACACATAAGCCATCCTGAAGTTCCAAGGTGCTGTCAAAGCATCTATCAGAACCGCTCCCGGATCCCTGGATCTGGATCCGTAGCGAGGAAGTTTGGCGTTCTGGCGAGACGCCATGAGATCTATCTCTGGTTTGCCCCCAACGTCGAAGTATTTGGGCAAAGACCTCCGGATGAAGTTCCCACTCCCCTGGATGAAGAGTCTGGCGACTCAAGAAATCCGCCTCCCAGTTCTCCACTCCCGGGATGTGGATTGCTGACAGGTGGCAAGAGTGAGACTCTGCCCAGCGAATTATCTTTGATACTTCTATCATTGCTAGGGAGCTTCTTGTCCCTCCTTGATGGTTGATGTAAGCTACAGTCGTGATGTTGTCCGACTGAAACCTGATGAACCCCCGAGTCTTTAACTGGGGCCAAGCTAGAAGGGCATTGAGAACTGCTCTCAATTCCAGAATGTTTATTGGCAGGAGACTTTCCTCCTGACTCCATTGTCCCTGAGCCTTCAGAGAATTCCAGACAGCGCCCCAACCTAGAAGGCTGGCGTCTGTTGTTACAATTGTCCAGTCCGGCCTGCTGAACGGCATCCCCCTGGACAGATGTGGCCGAGAAAGCCACCATAGAAGAGAGTTTCTGGTCTCTTGATCCAGATTCAGAGTGGGGGACAAATCTGAGTAATCCCCATTCCACTGACTCAGCATGCACAATTGCAGCGGTCTGAGATGTAGGCGTGCAAAGGGAACTATGTCCATTGCTGCTACCATTAAGCCGATCACCTCCATGCATTGAGCTACTGACGGGAGTTGAATGGAATGAAGGACACGGCATGCATTTAGAAGCTTTGTTAATCTGTCTTCTGTCAGATAAATCTTCATTGCTACAGAATCTATAAGAGTCCCCAAGAATGGAACTCTTGTGAGAGGAAAGAGAGAACTCTTCTTTTCGTTCACTTTCCATCCATGCGACCTTAGAAATGCCAGAACTAACTCTGTATGAGACTTGGCAGTTTGAAAGCTTGAAGCTTGTATCAGAATGTCGTCTAGGTACGGAGCTACCGAAATTCCACGCGGTCTTAGTACCGCCAGAAGGGCACCCAGAACCTTTGTAAAGATTCTTGGAGCCGTAGCCAATCCGAATGGAAGGGCTACAAACTGGTAATGCCTGTTTAAGAAGGCAAACCTTAGATACCGGTAATGATCTTTGTGAATCGGTATGTGAAGGTAAGCATCCTTTAAATCCACTGTGGTCATGTACTGACCCTCTTGGATCATGGGTAAGATTGTCCGAATAGTTTCCATTTTGAACGATGGAACTCTTAGGAATTTGTTTAGGATCTTTAAATCCAAGATTGGCCTGAAAGTTCCCTCTTTTTTGGGAACCACAAACAGGTTTGAGTAAAACCCTTGTCCTTGTTCCGACCGCGGAACCGGATGGATCACTCCCATTAATAACAGATCTTGTACACAGCGTAGAAACGCGTCCTTCTTTATTTGGTTTGTTGACAACCTTGACAGATGAAATCTCCCTCTTGGGGGAGAGAATTTGAAGTCTAGAAGGTATCCCTGAGATATGATCTCTAGCGCCCAGGGATCCTGGACATCTCTTGCCCAAGCCTGGGCGAAGAGAGAAAGTCTGCCCCCCACTAGATCCGGTCCCGGATCGGGGGCCCTCGGTTCATGCTGTCTTTGGGGCAGCAGCAGGTTTACTGGCCTGCTTGCCCTTGTTCCAGGACTGGTTAGGCTTCCAGCCTTGTCTGTAACGAGCAACAGCTCCTCCCTGTTTTGGTGCAGTGGAAGTTGGCGCTGCTCCTGCTTTGAAATTCCGAAAGGGACGAAAATTAGACTGTCTAGCCTTAGCTTTGGCTTTGTCTTGAGGTAGAGCGTGGCCCTTACCTCCTGTAATGTCAGCAATAATTTCTTTCAAACCGGGCCCAAATAAAGTTTGCCCCTTGAAGGGTATATTAAGTAATTTGGACTTAGAAGTTACATCAGCCGACCAGGATTTTAGCCACAGCGCCCTACGTGCCTGAATGGCGAATCCTGAATTCTTAGCCGTAAGTTTGGTTAAATGTACTACGGCCTCCGAAATAAATGAATTAGCTAGTTTAAGGACTCTAAGCCTGTCCGTAATGTCGTCCAGCGTAGCTGAACTAAGGTTCTCTTCCAGAGACTCAATCCAAAATGCTGCCGCAGCCGTGATCGGCGCGATGCATGCAAGGGGTTGTAATATAAAACCTTGTTGAACAAACATTTTCTTAAGGTAACCCTCTAATTTTTTATCCATAGGATCTGAAAAAGCACAGCTATCCTCCACCGGGATAGTGGTACGCTTAGCTAAAGTAGAAACTGCTCCCTCCACCTTAGGGACCGTTTGCCATAAGTCCCGTGTGGTGGCGTCTATTGGAAACATCTTTCTAAATATTGGAGGGGGTGAGAACGGCACACCGGGTCTATCCCACTCCTTAGTAACAATTTCAGTTAATCTCTTAGGTATAGGAAAAACGTCAGTACTCGCCGGTACCGCAAAGTATTTATCCAACCTACACATTTTCTCTGGTATTGCAACAGTGTTACAATCGTTGAGAGCTGCTAAGACCTCCCCTAGTAAAACACGGAGGTTTTCCAATTTAAATTTAAAATTTGAAATATCTGAATCCAATCTGTTTGGATCAGAACCGTCACCTACAGAATGAAGCTCTCCGTCCTCATGCTCTGCAAGCTGTGACGCAGTATCAGACATGGCCCTAGAATTATCAGCGCACTCTGTTCTCACCCCAGAGTGATCACGCTTGCCTCTTAGTTCTGGTAATTTAGCCAAAACTTCAGTCATAACAGTAGCCATATCTTGTAATGTTATCTGTAATGGCTGCCCAGATGTACTAGGCGCCATAATATCACGCACCTCCCGGGCGGGAGATGCAGGTACTGACACGTGAGGCGAGTTAGTCGGCATAACTCTCCCCTCGCTGTTTGGTGAAATTTGTTCAATTTGTACAGATTGGCTTTTATTTAAAGTAGCATCAATACAGTTAGTACATAAATTTCTATTGGGCTCCACCTTGGCATTGGAACAAATGACACAGGTATCTTCCTCTGAATCAGACATGTTTAACACACTAGCAATAAACATGCAACTCGGTTGCAATTTTATTTAATAAAAACGTACTGTGCCTCAAGAAGCACTAAACGATTAAATGACAGTTGAAATAATGAACTGAAAAACAGTTATAGCATCACTCTTAACAAACAACACACTTTTTAGCAAAGGTTTGTTCCCATTAGTAAAATAACACTAATTAAATTTTAAACATAAAAATTACAGAGCAACGTTTTAAATCACAGTCACTATATAAGTCTCACAGCTCTGCTGAGAGAATCTACCTCCCTTCAAAGAAGTTTGAAGACCCCTGAGTTCTGTTAGAGATGAACCGGATCATGCAGAAAAACTGACTGGGAATTTTTGATGCGTAGCAAAGAGCGCCAAAAATGGCCCCTCCCTCTCACACACAGCAGTGAGAGAGAAACGAAACTGTCATAATTAACACAAGCAAACTGCCAAGTGGAAAAATAATGCCCAAATATTTATTCACTCAGTACCTCATTAATGCAAACGATTCTACATTCCAGCAAAAACGTTTAACATGAAAAATACCTATTAAAAGGTTTAATGTACTTTTACAGAGTAATTCCGGTGTAATACCATCTCCAGAATACTAAAGTGTAAAGCATACATACATGTTCATTATAACGGTATGGCAGGATTTTTTCATCAATTCCATTCAGAAAATAAAAACTGCTACATACCTCAATGCAGATTCAACTGCCCGCTGTCCCCTGATCTGAAGTTTTTACCTCCCTCAGACGGCCGAGAAACAGCAATATGATCTTAACTACTCCGGTTAAAATCATAAGAAAAACTCTGGTAGATTCTTCTTCAAACTCTGCCAGAGAGGTAATAACACGCTCCGGTGCTATTATAAAATAACAAACTTTTGATTGAAGTTCTAAAAACTAAGTATAATCACCATAGTCCTCTCACACCTCCTATCTAGTCTTTGGGTGCAAGAGAATGACTGGGGGTGACGTAGAGGGGAGGAGCTATATAGCAACTCTGCTGGGTGAATCCTCTTGCACTTCCTGTAGGGGAGCAGATAATATCCCAGAAGTAATGATGACCCGTGGACTGATCACACATAACAGAAGAAATTGCTGCTCTATCTGAATTATCAGCGTTTAACTTTCACTGTCAGATTTGGCTTCTGTATTTGATGATGTTTTCCTAATTTTTCTATGATATCCTGTTTTTAATTATACAAAAAACACAAAATACTGGTCTGGATTACAATCACTTTATTTGCATGAAAAAAACATTGTATATCATTATATAGTAAACAGCAGCATTACATGATATATGCACACATGGTATAAATATACCTAACACTTGTGCTCTTGATAGAAAGGGATTTATCAGACATATAATGTTCCCTTTATATATATACAGTATGTGTTATTATCAGTTCTTGTGGCTTCTAACTAACATGAAAACATCTAACAGACATAATATCAAGTTACAGAACATGACACACATATTACATACCCAGTATACATGTAGGTTATAGTAGCCATTTAAATTAAACTGATTATGATCACATGGCACACATATTACATACCCAGTATACATGTAGGTTATAGTAGCCATTTAAATTAAACTGATTATGATCACATGGCACACATATTACATACCCAGTATACATGTAGGTTATAGTAGCCGTTTAAATTAAACTTATTATGATCACGTATGTACCGGTTACTGATATTGTGTCTCATTAAATAAAATCAGTTTACCCTCAGTAATTCCTCTGGTATATAACATGTACAATGCTAAGCATCTATTGCTATAAGAAAAGGTTTATCCACATGATGTGCACATTAAATATATCCCCCAGATGTCAATCATTTGAGACTGATGTTCTTGTTTATTTAATTCTTTAACACTCTATTCATATAAAGACTCTTTATTCTGTAAATATAATTATTTCCTCCCCTATGTAAATCAAACGTACAACTCCTAAGACTGACATATTAATAAACAACACTGGGGGTGCTTTGGTGGTGAATGGTTGTGTAAACTGGTCAGTATGAGGACAGATCTGTATATTCCTGTGTGGTGTTTGGATTCTATCACATTGATATGAGAGAAACTGAGGTGCACATATATAGAGGAACAAAGGACAGCGGGATATCACTTCCAATCTGGGGCTTTTAAAACTGGGATTAAGAAAGTATTATTTACAATAACATATATTTTGATGCTTTTATTTAGAGAGTTTGTCCTCTTTAGGATAATTGTAAAGAGGTTTGTACACTGTGTATATAAAGTTTATTTGTGTGTAAATATTTGGCGTTTTTTGATACCCGATTTCAATAAAAACCCTTTTTCCACTTTCTAAACATGTGAAAGGTTTCTTCCCTTGTGAATCCTTTCATGTTTTCTCAGATTACTTATTTGTGTAAAACATTTTCCACAGTCTGTACATGTGAAAGGCTTTTCTCCTGTGTGATTCCTTTCATGAGTTTTCAGATGACCCATTTGTGTAAAACTTTTTCCACACTCTGTACATGTAAAAGGCTTTTCTCCTGTGTGAATTCTTTCATGAGTTTTCAGATGATTTTTTTTTATAAAACTTTTTCCACACTCTGTACACGTAAAAGGCTTTTCTCCTGTGTGACTCCTTTCATGAGTTTTCAGATATTTTTTTTTCTGTAAAACATTTTCCACACTCTGTACATGTGAAAGGCTTTTCTCCTGTGTGAATCCTTTCATGAGTTTTCAGATAATCCATTTGTGTAAAACATTTTCCACACTCTGTACATGTGAAAGGCTTTTCTCCTGTGTGAATCCTTTCATGAGTTTTCAGATAATCCATTTGTGTAAAACATTTTCCACAGTCTGTACATGTGAAAGGCTTTTCTCCTGTGTGATTCCTTTCATGAGTTTTCAGATGACCCATTTGTGTAAAACTTTTTCCACACTCTGTACATGTAAAAGGCTTTTCTCCTGTGTGAATTCTTTCATGAGTTTTCAGATGATTTTTTTTTATAAAACTTTTTCCACACTCTGTACACGTAAAAGGCTTTTCTCCTGTGTGACTCCTTTCATGAGTTTTCAGATATTTTTTTTTCTGTAAAACATTTTCCACACTCTGTACATGTGAAAGGCTTTTCTCCTGTGTGAATCCTTTCATGAGTTTTCAGATTACTCTTATGTGTAAAACATTTTCCACACTCTGTACATGTGAAAGGCTTTTCTCCTGTGTGAATCCTTTCATGAGTTTTCAGATAATCCATTTGTGTAAAATGTATTCCACACTCTGTACATGTGAAAGGCTTTTCTCCTGTGTGAATCCTTTCATGAGTTTTCAGATAATCCATTTGTGTAAAATTTATTCCACACTCTGTACATGTAAAAGGCTTTTCTCCTGTGTGAATTCTTTCATGACTTTTCAGATCACTTTTTTGTATAAAACTTGTTCCACACTCTGTACATGTGAAAGGCTTTTCTCCTCTGTGACTCCTTTCATGAGTTTTCAGGCTACTCTTATGTGTAAAACATTTTCCACACTCTGTACATGTGAATGGCTTTTCTCCTGTGTGAATCCTTTCATGAGTTTTCAAACTATATATTTGTGTAAAACATTTTCCACACTCTGTACATGTGAAAGGCTTTTCTCCTGTGTGAATCCTTTCATGAGCTTTCAGACTACTCTTATGTGTAAAACATTTTCCACACTCTGTACATGTGAAAGGCTTTTCCCCTGTGTGAATCCTTTCATGAGTTTTCAAACTATATATTTGTGTAAAACTTTTTCCACACTCTGTACATGTGAACGGGTTTTCTTCTGTGTGAATCTTTTTATGAATTTTCAGTTTACTCATTAGTGTAAAACATTTGCCGCACTCAGTACATGTGTGTTGTTTCTCACATTCTGTAGATTTGAAAGGTTTCTCCTTTGTATGAATCCTTTGGCTAGACTGTAGACTTTTCCCTTCTTTAATATATTTTGAAACCCCAGTAAATGTGTGTGGTTTATCATCTGGGATAATAATTTCATTAGATAAGGCATAAATGTTGTCCTCTTGTTTGATGACTAAATTACTCTCTGTACATAATGACTGCTGCCCAGTTCCTGCCAATTCACCATAGTCTTTTAATATCTTTTGTGATATTCGCAATGTTTGTGAATAGTCATTGGCATCTAAGATTTTTGGAGTTTGCTGTATCATTCTGATGCTTTCTGTAGTGAAGGAGGGATATACTATATTAAAGTGTTTGTCTCCATTAAAATAAATGGAATAAAGAAAAATAAGACGGTTTATTCATTATAATATAATCCATCTCAATAAAAAAAAAAAACATTTTTTATACTCAAAAATACCTTCTGTTTTGTATTATTAAATGTATTTACCTGTAAATCACAAATTAAAAATGGATGACATAGAATGTAAACATTACTACATCAAAGTAAACTAAATTACTGAGTTGTGGGTGTACTGTTACACACATGGGAACAAGATAGGCATACGTGCAGTTATGGTCTGTCTAAAAGGACAGAGGGGGAGTAGTATTTGTTACCCTCCTCCTCAGCTCAATGGATGTTGCTCCTTCTTTATAACGTCACTGACACAAATGTTCTTAAAGGGACAATAAACCCCACCATGTGACAGCTATCAGCCAATAACAGACTCATATTTTTATATAATATGTACTCCTGCATATGCTAAGTAGGAGTCAGAACCTCAGGTCATTTAAAACTCATATCTTTATCACAACAAAATACAGAACAATATTTTCTCATCATTACATAAAACACAACAGTGTGAGGCTGTTAATAAAGATTTATGTCAGGTTTTGTACATTACCATTTAGCAGAAGCTCTGTAAGTATGAAGTCTCTCTGGTTCCTCCTGTGATATCACTGAGTGTTACACAGATATTTATACTAATGTGGGAGTGTCACCTTTCTCTGTGTGACTCACATTTTTATATTCATTATAATATAATCCATCTCAATAAAAAAAAACATTTTTTATACTCAAAAATGCCTTCTGTTTTGTATTATTAAATGTATTTACCTGTAAATTACAAATTAAAAAAACAGAATTTATGCTTACCTGATAAATTACTTTCTCTTGCGGTGTATCCAGTCCACGGATTCATCCTTACTTGTGGGATATTCTCATTCCCTACAGGGAGTGGCAAAGAGAGCACACAGCAGAGCTGTCCATATAGCTCCCCCCCTAGCTCCACCCCCCAGTCATTCGACCAAAGGTTAGGAGAAAAGGAGAAACCATAGGGTGCAGTGGTGACTGTAGTTTAAATAAAACATTTTTAACCTGACTTAATTGCCAGGGCGGGCCGTGGACTGGATACACCACAAGAGAAAGTAATTTATCAGGTAAGCATAAATTCTGTTTTCTCTGGCAAGGTGTATCCAGTCCACGGATTCATCCTTACTTGTGGGATACCAATACCAAAGCTTTAGGACACGGATGAAGGGAGGGAACAAGACAGGTAACCTAAACGGAAGGCACCACTGCTTGCAAAACCTTTCTCCCAAAAATAGCCTCCGAAGAAGCAAAAGTATCGAATTTTTAAAATTTGGCAAAAGTATGCAGTGAAGACCAAGTCGCTGCCTTACAAATCTGTTCAACAGAAGCCTCATTCTTGAAAGCCCATGTGGAAGCCACAGCTCTGGTGGAATGAGCTGTAATTCGTTCAGGAGGCTGCTGCCCAGCAGTCTCATAAGCCAATCGGATGATGCTTTTCAGCCAGAAGGAAAGAGAGGTAGCAGTCGCTTTCTGACCTCTCCTCTTACCAGAATAGACAACAAACAAGGATGATGTTTGTCTGAAATCTTTAGTTGCTTGTAAATAGAATTTTAAGGCACGAACCACATCAAGATTGTGAAGCCGTTCCTTCTTTGAAGATGGATTAGGACACAGGGAAGGAACAATGATTTCCTGGTTAATATTCCTATTAGAAACAACTTTAGGAAGAAAACCAGGTTTGGTACGCAAAACTACCTTATCTGCATGGAACACCAGATAGGGTGAATTACACTGCAAAGCAGGAACTAGCTGACAAACCTTTCTCCAATCCTTCTTGGAGAAAAGACAATATCCTTGGAATCCTAATCTTACTCCACGAGTAACCCTTGGATTCACACCAACACAGATATTTCCGCCATATCTTATGATAAATTTTCCTGGTGACAGGCTTTCTGGCCTGGATCAGAGTATCTATAACTGATTCAGAGAAACCACGCTTAGATAGAATTAAGCGATCAATCTCCAAGCAGTCAGCCGCAGAGAAACTAGATTTGGATGCTTGAATGGACCCTGTATTAGAAGATCCTGCCTCGTTGGCAGTGTCCATGGTGGGACAGATGACATGTCCACTAGGTCTGCATACCAAGTCCTGCGTGGCCACGCAGGCGCTATCAGAATTACCGAAGCCTTCTCCTGTTTGATTCTGGCTACCAGACGAGGGAGAAGGGGAAACGGTGGAAAGACATAAGCCAGATTGAAGGACCAAGGCGCTACTAGAGCATCTATCAATGGCGCCTTGGGATCTCTGGACCTGGATCCGTAGAGAGGAAGTTTGGTGTTCTGACGGGACGCCATCAGATCCAATTCTGGAATGCCCCATAGCTGGGTCAGCTGAGCAAAAACCTCCGGGTGGAGTTCCCACTCCCCCGGGTGAAAAGTCTGACGACTCAGAAAATCCGCCTCCCAGTTGTCTACTCCTGGGATGTGAATTGCAGATAGATGGCAGGAGTGATCCTCCGCCCACCTGATTATTTTGGTTACTTCTTTCATCGCTAGGGAACTCTTTGTTCCCCCCTGATGATTGATGTACGCTACAGTCATGATGTTGTCCGACTGAAATCTGATGAATTTGGCCGCCGCTAGTTGAGGCCATGCCTGAAGCGTGTTGAATATCGCTCTCAGTTCCAAAATGTTTATCGGGAGAAGAGACTCTTCCCGAGACCATAGGCCCTGAGCTTTCAGGGAGTCCCAGACCGCACCCCAGCCTAACAGACTGGCGTCGGTCGTTACAATGATCCACTCCGGTCTGCGGAAGCACATTCCCTGAGACAGGTGATCCTGAGACAACCACCAGAGAAGAGAATCTCTGGTCTTCTGGTCCAGTTGTATTTGAGGAGAAAAATCTGCATAATCTCCATTCCATTGTTTGAGCATGCACAGTTGCAGTGGTCTGAGATGTATTCGAGCAAAAGGGACTACATCCATTGCCGCTACCATCAATCCGATTACCTCCATGCACTGAGCTACAGATGGCCGAGGAATGGAATGAAGAACTCGGCAAGTAGTTAAAAGCTTTAACTTTCTGACCTCCATCAGAAATATTTTCATTTCTACCGAGTCTATTAATGTTCCCAGAAAGGGAACCCTTGTGAGCGGGGACAGAGAACTTTTTTCGATGTTCACCTTCCACCCGTGAGACCTTAGAAAGGTCAGAACAATCTCCGTATGAGCCTTGGCTCTGGGAAAAAGACGATGCCTGTATTAAGATGTTGTCCAGATAAGGTGCTACTGCAATGCCCCGCGGTCTTAGACCCGCCAGAAGGGACCCTAGCACTTTTGTGAAAATTCTGGGAGCAGTGGCCAACCCGAAGGGAAGGGCAACGAACTGGTAATGCTTGTCCAGAAAGGCGAACCTTAGGAACTGATGATGATCTTTGTGGATAGGAATATGTAGTTACGCATCCTTTAGATCCATGGTAGTCATATATTGACCTTCCTGGATCATAGGTAAGATTGTTTGAATGGTCTCCATCTTGAATGATGGAACTCTGAGGAATTTGTTTAGAATTTTTAGATCCAGGATTGGCCTGAAAGTTCCTTCCTTTTTGGGAACCACAATCAGGTTTGAGTAAAAACCCAGTCCTTGTTCTGTAATTGGGACTGGATATATCACTCCCATCTTGAGTAGATCTTCTACACAGCGTAAGAACACCTCTTTCTTTGTCTGGTCTGAAGACAGACGAGAAATGTGGAACCTTCCCCTTGGAGGGGAGTCCTTGAATTCTAGAAGATATCCCTGAGTAACGATCTCTAATGCCCAGGGATTGGGAACATCTCTCGCCCAGGCCTGAGCGAAGAGAGAGAGTCTGCCCCCTACCAGATCCGGTCCCGGATCGGGGGCTACCACTTCATGCTGTCTTAGTAGCAGCTGCAGGCTTCTTGGCCTGTTTACCCTTGTTCCAGCCCTGCAAAGGCTTCCAGGTTGCCTTGGGCTGTGAAGAGTTACCCTCTTGCTTTGCGGTTGCAGAGGTTGAAGCATTTTAATTTGGACGACACGTCGGCCGACCATGACTTGAGCCAAAGCGCTCTGCACGCCATAATGGCGAAACCAGAATTTTTGTCCGCTAACTTAGCTAATTGCAAAGCGGCATCTGTGATAAAAGAATTAGCCAGTTTTAGAGCATTAATTCTATCCATGACTTCGTCATATGAAGTCTCCCTCTGGAGCGACTCCTCCAGAGCCTCAAACCAAAAAGCCGCTGCAGTAGTTACAGGAATAATACAGGCAATCGGTTGGAGAAGGAAATCTTGTTGAACAAATATTTTCTTTAGTAAACCTTCTAACTTTTTATCCATAGGATCTTTAAAAGCACAACTGTCTTCAATTGGGATGGTTGTGCGCTTGGCTAGTGTCGAAACTGCCTCCTCTACCTTAGGGACCATCTGCCACACGTCCCGCCTGGGATCAGTTACGGGGAACATTTTCTTAAAGATAGGGGGGGGACAAAAGGTACACCTGGTCTCTCCCATTCCCTAGCAACAAACTAGGACCACCATAGGGTCAAAATCATCCAGAGTTGATAAAACCTCCCTAAGCAGTACGCGGAGGTGTTCCAATTTAAATTTAAACGCTAGTGAATCTGATTCTGCCCACTGAGAAACCTTTCCTGAGTCAGAAATTTCTCCCTCCGACATCACCTCCCTCGCCCCTACTTCAGAGTGTTGTGAGGGTACATCAGATAAACCTCCCAAAGCTTCTGACTGCTCCTCATCTGTTCTTAAAACAGAGCTATCGTGCTTTTTAGGGAAAACTGGCAGTTTGGATAGAAAGGCCGCAAGGGAATTATCCATGACTGTCGCTAGTTGTTGCAATGTAATAGGTGCCAATGCACTAGAGGTACTAGGTATCGCTTGAGCAGGCGTAACTGGTGATGACACATGGGGAGAGGAAGGCGGACTATCCTCATTACCTTCAGTCAAAGAATCATCTAGGGCTATATTTTTAATTGACACAATATGATCTTTAAAGTGTATAGACACATTAGTGCACTTGGGACAAATTTTGAGTGGGGGTTCCACCATGGCTTCTGAACACATAGAACAAGGCCTTTCCTTAGTGTCAGACATGTTTAACAGATTAGTATTATACACAAGCAGGCTTGGAAAACACTTTAATCAATAAAAAACACAAATTGAAATAAACGGTACTGTGCCTTTAAGAAATAAAAAGCGCACACAATTTTACAAAACGGTGAAAAATGAACTAAATCTCTTGAAATTTTCACAGTATGTCCCTAATGCTTCGATATGATTGCACAACAAGTTTTAGCCTGATTAACCCTTTAATGCCCAAACCGGAGCAGTCTAAAGTCTACAACCGGTTATTAAACTACAGCACCTTGCCACAGCAGCCTGCTGTAGCCCTACCTGCCCTTAGGGATTAGTTTTGGGGAAAGCAAGCCTCTTGAAGTTCTCAAACAGTCTCTGGGCCCTCCATGTGAAGCAGCATGAACAATCTGTCAGAATTAACTGCGCAACTGAGGCGCGAAATTAGGCCCCTCCCACTCCACACAGTTGTGAGGCCTTCAGAATCCCAAAATAGGTGACTAAAATAATGCCATGTGGAAGAAAACCCCGTAATAAACACACCAAAAGTGTTTAAAAGTGTCTAAAATGAGTATTTAGTTAAATAAAATAATTGATTGCCCTGCAACAGTGTCAACCAGCCCATTGAGCCCTCTTAAATAAGCCTTTAGTTCTATACTGAGTCTCAGAAACATGGCTTACCCTTCCCACATGGGGATTCTTGTCAGTCTTCTAGCATTACCTTGTCTTGACTAGAAAAAAGATGACTGAAACATACCTCAATGCAGTTAAGCCTGCAAACTGTTCCCCCCAACTGAAGTTTTCTGGTACTCCTCAGTCCTGTGTGGGAACAGCAATGGATTTTAGTTACAACATGCTAAAATCATTTTCCTCTCAGCAGAATTCTTCATCACATTTCTGCCAGAGAGTAAATAGTACAAACCGGTACCATTTAAAAATAACAAACTTTTGATTGAAGATATAAAACTACAAATCTAACACCACATTCACTTTACCCTCCCGTAGAGAGGCCCTGCTGCCAGAGCCGGCAAAGAGAATGACTGGGGGGTGGAGCTAGGGGGGAGCTATATGGACAGCTCTGCTGTGTGCTCTCTTTGCCACTTACTGTAGGGAATGAGAATATCCCACAAGTAAGGATGAATCCGTGGACTGGATACACCTTGCAAGAGAAAAGGATGACATAGAATGTAAACATTACTACATCAAAGTAAACTAAATTACTGAGTTGTGGGTGTTACACACATGGAAACAAGATAGGCATAAGTGCAGTTATGGGTGTTCCATGAGCGAGTTGCAGGTTATGCAGGTGTTTTGAGTAATGAGACAAAGGAATCAGTCCAGCGCCAAAAAAGGCCAAGGGACAAATATACAAAACTGCCAATACTTGAAATGTGGATTTATTACAATCAAATACAGCGATATACAGTAAAACAGGAGTAAAAACAAAACAATGGCAATGGATGCCGAGCATATATTTAAAAAATGCAATAAAAGAAAATCAGTTTAAAACAATAAAATTGCTAGCAAAACAAAAATTGATATCAGCCTGACAAACTGGTTATCAACATAGAAGTCTTGGGTACATATTGGGTAAACCAAGCTATCTAAGCATACAGAGCGTAGGAGGCTGTGGGTTGTGGTTGTCTGTTATGGATCCATAGTGTGGTGTGCACCGTGGTAAAAATAAGGGAGATTCGTGTTGCGTGATGTGTAGCGTGATGTGAATGATCCAATGAAAGATCAGACCTGGGTGTGGATGCTTACAAATTACAACAACAATAAAAACAAAAATACAAAAATACAATGTGGCAAGTTACAACACAATAGAAATTTGTATAATGATGAAAAAACCTATAATTATGAAAAAAACATCATGAAAAAACCACAAAAAATGATGCTGAGTGGAGACTAAGACTCCAATACAAAAAGGTAGTGATCGATCCTGAAGACAAGTGAAAAGTCAATCAAAAAAAGGCAAATAAACAGTCAATTAGAAGATCAGAAAAAATTCAGAAAAATTTTCTTCAACAAAGGATGGTGGAGAACAAAGTTGATGTAAATAACAGTACAAAATTTTTTTTCCAAAAATCCAAAAAATTCCAAAAGTTCAAAACAATGAATAAAAAAGGTAAAAAGGGGGGGTGGCAGAAAATTTGGCCAATCCAAATAAAGGCACAGTGGTGTGCTAAAAGACAAAGTCAAACCACGACAAAGCAGAGTGAGGAAATAGGAATGTGGAAAATTTGAAAAATTGTAAAAATGTAAAAATATATAAAGGTGTGACAGGATAAATTCCAAGGATCCCAAAAAACTTTAGGCAATCAGCGGCTCTTAATGTCGTCCCTAGTAGATACCTGTAACCCAAAATAGCAACATAGCGTGATACAGTTTAAATTATAGTAGTAATCAAATGGAAAGATGCTTACCAAAGGGTCTACGCGTTTCGGTCCTCAATAGACCTTTTTCAAGACTGATCCAGTGGTAAGCAAAGCATCTTTAAATAGGGGTTTGCTGGATTACCCGGATGTGGCTTGCAAAACATTCCACTTCCGGTTCCGCTTAGTATTTTGAAATTAAAGTCCCTTATTTCTGAAATGTAGGGATGATCTATGAGCATAATTAGTGTTATATATGGTTTACTTCCATGGCCGTACTATCGGCAATGATAACTGCATATTTTTAAAAACTATCTGAGGTGGAAATCGAAAAGCCGTGACTTCACTTCCGGTTTAGGTACCGGATCGGCCCACCTCTGTGTTCAGTACATCAAGATAGATTAGAGTCTTGCAGTAGCAAACCAATTAGCAATGGTCAACTTCAAAACTCCTGACATTTGGGTATTGCCCAAAATTGGCTAATAAAATCTAATACAATATTGTGTGCATCTATTTGTGTATATATGTATTTTGTACCATTTCTGGAAATCAAAGTTGCTGGGAGTAAAATATTGTGGAGAGCATAATCAGTGTATAAATATTTCTATTAGTGAACTCGGCTAGTTTTGATATGTCTTCATAAGTATGTACGGTATATGTCATTATCGTTACACCATAGCCCATTTGTTATAGGCGGGGTGTATATAGCAATCTCTAACATAGTCAAAAAGGTCTAGGTAGCTGTTATTGATAAGTTTGATAAATGTGAATTTTTCTATAGGTATATTTTAGCCCTTATTGGTTCTTTTTGGGCTGTACTAACCGTCAAGAGGCGGTTATTTAGAGAAATGAGGGCAAATTGAACATTTTAGGTCAGAGTTAAGGGCAGACTGAACATTTTAGGTCCAAGTCTTCTCTATTGTTTTGAGGTTATCCTATACTTTAGTATGAGGTGATAGATTGATTTTTAGAGGTGGAGCAAGATATCGGATGTAATTTACATATAAAGAGACCGGGTGAATGTATAAAAACAGGGATTGATGAACTTATCGGGTTTGTATCAAACCCATAAATGGTTTATGTGTAAATAGCAATTTTATTATGTGGTCCTATCGTATCTAGAAAAAGTAGAAGATGATTGTTTAGATGTCCAGACTATCTTTAAAAATCTAGAGAAACTATTAGTGTCAGAGGTGAAGTATAAGGCAGATATATCATTCTTACGAAAATGCATTGAACTTAAAATCATACCTAAAGGCCTAATGGTCACTAAAGACTGCGCCTTTCCTATACATAAACCCAAATATTCCTCTAGATGGACAGAGGCTTTAGCCACTGCCTCAGTCACCCTAATGAGTATCATCATAGATTACAGGGATGAATTATTACATGATACTGACATGGAAATCAAGGAGGATGAGCAGATATTGATGAACTTAGAGAGCTCTGGTATTGACATTTCAGAAAAGAAACTAAACCTAGTCAAAAAAGTAACTAAAATAAGAGAGGATGTAATTACAAAAAAGACCAAAAAATTAAAGAGAGAATTAGACGAAAAAAGAGCTAGTGATAATGAATCAATTGAAACCACAGACCTCACACAGAATAGTGACCATATGGTAGGGAGCACATCAGCAAAACCTGATGATAATAGGGCATATGACAGACAACCAGAAGTTACAAATCAGAATATTCAGCAACCAGGGCAGAATAGGTTTCGCCCACAAAAAACACATATGAGTAGATTTCAGAAAGATAGGCTGTATTCAGAATACAGCCCCAACAGACCAGAATGGAAAAGAATAGACCATAGAGATAAATCTAATTATAGAAGGGAGGAACAGATGTACTGGGGATCACAACATTACAGATCCGAACCATATTATAAGCACTATGAAAGCCCCCGAAGGCCTTGGGAAAGGGCTCCATATCAGAAAGCCTCCAGACACAATTACAGAGATAGAGAACACTACGGTCATGCAAACTATCCATCATGGAACTTTAGAAGAGCCCCAAGACGCCACTATAGAGATGATAGGGGAAATTATCCCCAAAATTATTATGAGGACCAAAAACACGGAGGAGAACAAAACAACAATTACACCACTAGTTTGAGGCATGAGAGTTGGGAATATTCTGACATGCCAAGAAGAGATGGAGCACACGGAGAATATGAAAAAAGTTCTTATAAATCACACGATATGACGAACTACAGAAAAACTGATATGTCTGGCAGGCAGAACGAACATCCCAACAGAAGTTTGCCAAATCCTGATGGAAACTCAGGGACAACCCTAAACCAAATCGCCTCATCCTCACATTTTTTAAAAATGAACCAACCAGCAGTAAAGGACAAGAGAACAAATTAGGGGAAGAGACCCTTGAACCACCAACGAGACAAAAAAAGAAGATAAGAGGGAAATGTGGGGGCGCTAAAACAAAGAGAAATAAGACCCCAAAAACAAGCGATGGGGAAATTGATAATAAGGATCGCATACAAACGCCTACATCATCTCGTGGATCCGAAAAGAGGACCACTGGAGATGGAATCTTCAATCTTAGCTCATATGAAATAAAGAAAGAAGAGAAGGAAGTTCTGAAATATGGCCTCTCTTTTGCTCCGGCTAGAAGTATGGATAAATTCCAAACATTTATGAATACCAAAGATTTTATAAGGAAATTAACCTTAAAAAGGTACTTCCTAAAAACTGCTCTTGATACAACGATACCCAGGAGCTACACTTCAGCGGATGCTGAAGATCCATACATTCACACGGGACTTAAACCAAAGTCCAGCTTCTATCCTACCCACGCTAAAGGAAATGCTATTGATGCATTTGAAATTATGGTTACCAAAGACATCAGAGATGTCAAACAAAAGAGTTTGAAAAGGATCAAACACAACCTATCCAGACAACATATAGAGACCATCAGGAAACTCGAAGCAAACAACCAACTAACGATTAAGCCAGCCGACAAAGGTGGAGGCATCGTCATTCTCGACAGGGAGAAATACAATGCGGAGAACCAACGTCTCCTTGACGACCAAAAAACATATCTACATCTTAGGAATAACCCTGTGAAACAATATCAAGAGGAACTCAAGGAACTTCTCGAAACAGCCAAAACTTCTGGCATTTTGAACGAAAAAGAGCATAGATATCTAGATATAAAACACCCAGTGACACCTATAATATACCATCTACCCAAGATACACAAAACTCTGACAAACCCTCCCGGACGTCCAATAATTTCTGGAATCGGGTCACTTACAAGCAACTTGTCAGAATACGTTGATCAACATCTTCAGAAATACGTAAAGGCTCTCCCATCATATTTAAAAGATTCCACACAGGTTCTAAATATCCTGGAAGAGATCCCGTGGGAAGAAGGCTACATCATGGCCACCTGCGATGTAGCCGCCTTATACACCAGCATACCCCACAAAGAGGGACTTGAAGCAATAAAATGGTTCTTGGATAAGGATCCCCTGATGTTGGAAGAACAGGCGAAATTTATTATGAACAGCATCCAACATATTCTACAGCACAACTACTTTTGCAATGAAGGAAGATACTACCAACAAATCTGCGGTACAGCAATGGGGACCAGGTTCGCGCCCAGCTATGCCAACTTATATATGGGTAAATGGGAGAGTATATTCTGGGACTCCTGCCCAGCGAGCGCGGACCTGGTCCTCTACCGCAGATATATCGACGATATTCTCATCATCTGGAAAGGTCCAATACAAGACCTTATATACACAATTGAGATTATGAACAAAAATGTTCTAAATCTAAAGTTTACCCACACTTGGAGCCAAAAAGAAATAGTTTTCTTGGACTTAAAAATAGAAGTCCTTAATAACAAATGGGAAACGTCAACACATTTTAAAACAGTTGATAGTAACAACTATGTGCATTACAATAGTTGCCACCATGAAAAATGGATAAACAACATCCCCAAAAGTCAATTTCTAAGAGTCCGAAAAAATTGCTCGAATATCCAGATATGGGAGAAACAAGTGACCCGTCTAAAAGAAAAGTTTGTAGAACGAGGCTACAAGGAAGAAGATCTGAACCTCAAGATAGAGGAAGTAAGAAAGGTGGAAAGGAAAGACCTAACAAAATACAAAGAAAAGAAAAGATATGGGACAGAAGGAAGACTTAATGTACCAATGATCACAGAGTACAGCAGTAACCGATATATTATGGAAAATTTCTTCAAAAAACACTGGCATCTGCTAAAAGACGATGAGATCATTGGGAACCTACTCCCTGATCGACCAAATTTTGTATATAAAAAAACAAGCAACCTCAAAAACGTATTAGCTCCAAGCCTCCTCCGAAAGAAAAAAACAAAAACACATGACCTACAGGGAAAACCATTGAAAGGCTATTTCCCATGCCACTCTTGCAAAGCTTGCAAGAGAGGGATCAAGACCAAACAATTCCATTCATTCCAAACTGGAGAAGAATTTACAATTAAAGATCTTATCAGATGCAAAGACACAGGGGTCATCTATCTCATCGAATGCTCCTGTGGCCTCCAGTATGTTGGTCAGACTTCAAGAAGTCTCAGAGATAGGCTGAGAGAGCACACACTGCTGATCGAAAAACAAAATAAGGACACCATACTCTACAAACATTTTGCAGATAAACATAATGGCAAAATACAGGAGATGAGGTCCATGGGGATACAAAAAATAATTAAAAACTGGAGGGGAGGGGACTTCGAAAAAATCCTTCTCAGGGCAGAATCGAAATGGATTTTCCTTTTGGACTGCCTACACCCAAAAGGTCTAAACAATAGAGAGGACTTAGCCCACCTCTTCAACTAGTAATGAGAATCTACTCCTATGCCCATTCATGACTTAAATTATCTGTTAGGCCCGTTCTCTTCCCACACATATGAAAATTTCCAACTATAACTCAGCCGACTCTTAAGATAGGTAGTCAGGAATAAAGATAAATAGAAATCTCTTCTCTCTTAAAGGAACCCATACATAAGGATCAATGGTATATTACCTTAGGACCACATAATAAAATTGCTATTTACACATAAACCATTTATGGGTTTGATACAAACCCGATAAGTTCATCAATCCCTGTTTTTATACATTCACCCGGTCTCTTTATATGTAAATTACATCCGATATCTTGCTCCACCTCTAAAAATCAATCTATCACCTCATACTAAAGTATAGGATAACCTCAAAACAATAGAGAAGACTTGGACCTAAAATGTTCAGTCTGCCCTTAACTCTGACCTAAAATGTTCAATTTGCCCTCATTTCTCTAAATAACCGCCTCTTGACGGTTAGTACAGCCCAAAAAGAACCAATAAGGGCTAAAATATACCTATAGAAAAATTCACATTTATCAAACTTATCAATAACAGCTACCTAGACCTTTTTGACTATGTTAGAGATTGCTATATACACCCCGCCTATAACAAATGGGCTATGGTGTAACGATAATGACATATACCGTACATACTTATGAAGACATATCAAAACTAGCCGAGTTCACTAATAGAAATATTTATACACTGATTATGCTCTCCACAATATTTTACTCCCAGCAACTTTGATTTCCAGAAATGGTACAAAATACATATATACACAAATAGATGCACACAATATTGTATTAGATTTTATTAGCCAATTTTGGGCAATACCCAAATGTCAGGAGTTTTGAAGTTGACCATTGCTAATTGGTTTGCTACTGCAAGACTCTAATCTATCTTGATGTACTGAACACAGAGGTGGGCCGATCCGGTACCTAAACCGGAAGTGAAGTCACGGCTTTTCGATTTCCACCTCAGATAGTTTTTAAAAATATGCAGTTATCATTGCCGATAGTACGGCCATGGAAGTAAACCATATATAACACTAATTATGCTCATAGATCATCCCTACATTTCAGAAATAAGGGACTTTAATTTCAAAATACTAAGCGGAACCGGAAGTGGAATGTTTTGCAAGCCACATCCGGGTAATCCAGCAAACCCCTATTTAAAGATGCTTTGCTTACCACTGGATCAGTCTTGAAAAAGGTCTATTGAGGACCGAAACGCGTAGACCCTTTGGTAAGCATCTTTCCATTTGATTACTACTATAATTTAAACTGTATCACGCTATGTTGCTATTTTGGGTTACAGGTATCTACTAGGGACGACATTAAGAGCCGCTGATTGCCTAAAGTTTTTTGGGATCCTTGGAATTTATCCTGTCACACCTTTATATATTTTTACATTTTTACAATTTTTCAAATTTTCCACATTCCTATTTCCTCACTCTGCTTTGTCGTGGTTTGACTTTGTCTTTTAGCACACCACTGTGCCTTTATTTGGATTGGCCAAATTTTCTGCCACCCCCCCTTTTTACCTTTTTTATTCATTGTTTTGAACTTTTGGAATTTTTTGGATTTTTGGAAAAAAATTTTTGTACTGTTATTTACATCAACTTTGTTCTCCACCATCCTTTGTTGAAGAAAATTTTTCTGAATTTTTTCTGATCTTCTAATTGACTGTTTATTTGCCTTTTTTTGATTGACTTTTCACTTGTCTTCAGGATCGATCACTACCTTTTTGTATTGGAGTCTTAGTCTCCACTCAGCATCATTTTTTGTGGTTTTTTCATGATGTTTTTTTCATAATTATAGGTTTTTTCATCATTATACAAATTTCTATTGTGTTGTAACTTGCCACATTGTATTTTTGTATTTTTGTTTTTATTGTTGTTGTAATTTGTAAGCATCCACACCCAGGTCTGATCTTTCATTGGATCATTCACATCACGCTACACATCACGCAACACGAATCTCCCTTATTTTTACCACGGTGCACACCACACTATGGATCCATAACAGACAACCACAACCCACAGCCTCCTACGCTCTGTATGCTTAGATAGCTTGGTTTACCCAATATGTACCCAAGACTTCTATGTTGATAACCAGTTTGTCAGGCTGATATCAATTTTTGTTTTGCTAGCAATTTTATTGTTTTAAACTGATTTTCTTTTATTGCATTTTTTAAATATATGCTCGGCATCCATTGCCATTGTTTTGTTTTTACTCCTGTTTTACTGTATATCGCTGTATTTGATTGTAATAAATCCACATTTCAAGTATTGGCAGTTTTGTATATTTGTCCCTTGGCCTTTTTTGGCGCTGGACTGATTCCTTTGTCTCAGTAAACCCTTTTTTCTGGGGTAGGTTAGACCCCATTTTTTGGTCACAGCTTAGGGCACTCTTAGCGCTAGAATACCACTACTACTATATGTTTTGAGTAATGAACAATGTCAGGGGGTGAGGTTATGCAGTTGTTGGACATGGTCTGTCTAAAAGGACAGAGGGGGGAGTAGTATTTGTTACCCTCCTCCTCAGCTCAATGGATGTTGCTCCTTCTTTATAATTGTCACTGACACAAATGTTCTTAAAGGGACAATAAACCCCAGAAAATTATTTCATGATTGAAGTAGAGAATACAATTCTAAACAACATTCCAATTTACTTCTATTATCTAATTTGCTTCAGTCTTTAGATATCCTTTGTTGAAGAAATTGCAATGCACATGGGTGAGCCAATCACATGAGGCATCTATGTGCAGCAACCAATCAGCAGCTACTGAGCCTATCTAGATATGCTTTTCAGAAAAGTATAAAATTGCATGCTCCTTCTAAATCATGAAAGAAAAAAAAATGTGTTTCGTGTCCCTTTAAAGATGCAGATATAAATATAATAGCTTATATTTGTTTAATGAGTGATTTATTCTTTTTCCCAGTAATTAAAGTCAGCATAATATCTATTTTACTCACCTAACACATCTGAGTTCATGCTGATAACAGGCACTAATGTCTGTGCTCAGGAAGAAGGTTCCCTTATTCACTCCAGTTACATCAATACCCGATATCTCTCAGTGCTCTGGCCGTGTCTGTAAAAAGTATATTAAATGGTTTAGACAGATAATAATAAATAATGGTTCTGATTAGCTGTACGTATGTTATAATTAAAGGCACACATAACAATTCATATGATACAGATCAGCTGATTAGGTTATTACATATGTGCTATTGATTCAGCACAAGCATTTAGTACAGTTAGCTCTGTGGGTGTTATAATTACATTGCATGTGATACAGATCAGCTGTTTAGGTTATTACATATGTGCTATTGATTCAGCACAAGCATTTAGTACAGTTAGCTCTGTGGGTGTTATAATTACATTGCATGTGATACAGATCAGCTGTTTAGGTTATTACGTATGTGCTATTGATTCAGCACAAGCATTTAGTACAGTTAGCTCTGTGAGTGTTATAATTACATTGCATGTGATACAGATCAGCTGATTAGGTTATTACATATGTGCTATTGATTCAGCACAAGCATTTAGTACAGTTAGCTCTGTGGGTGTTATAATTACATTGCATGTGATACAGATCAGCTGATTAGGTTATTACATATGTGCTATTGATTCAGCACAAGCATTTAGTACAGTTAGCTCTGTGGGTGTTATAATTACATTGCATGTGATACAGATCAGCTGTTTAGGTTATTACATATGTGCTATTGATTCAGCACAAGCCTTTAGTACAGTTAGCTCTGTGAGTGTTATAATTACATTACATGTGATACAGATCAGCTGATTAGGTTATTACATATGTGCTATTGATTCAGCACAAGCATTTAGTACAGTTAGCTCTGTGGGTGTTATAATTACATTGCATGTGATACAGATCAGCTGTTTAGGTTATTACATATGTGCTATTGATTCAGCACAAGCATTTAGTACAGTTAGCTCTGTGGGTGTTATAATTACATTGCATGTGATACAGATCAGCTGTTTAGGTTATTACATATGTGCTATTGATTCAGCACAAGCATTTAGTACAGTTAGCTCTGTGGGTGTTATAATTACATTGCATGTGATACAGATCAGCTGTTTAGGTTATTACGTATATGCTATTGATTCAGCACAAGCATTTAGTACAGTTAGCTCTGTGGGTGTTATAATTACATTGCATGTGATACAGATCAGCTGTTTAGGTTATTACATATGTGCTATTGATTCAGCACAAGCATTTAGTACAGTTAGCTCTGTGAGTGTTATAATTACATTGCATGTGATACAGATCAGCTGATTAGGTTATTACATATGTGCTATTGATTCAGCACAAACATTTAGTACAGTTAGCTCTGTGGGTGTTATAATTGTCCCTTAAATATGAATCTTCCCAGATCTATACAACATAATGGTAGAAAATCTATTTAAGTGGGGCCATATCACAACTTTACAAATATATTATAATCTTTGTTTTCTGTCATTTATATGAAACAATATTTTCTCCTGAAAGAAATGTTTAAAATCAGTTGTTTAAATATAAGTTAAATTGGATACTGCAGTATTGGTATTGTACTTCCTACTAATTCTCACTGTCAGACATTTTGTCATGTGCTCCACCCCCAGTCCTTTAACTTCTCTTGGTCAATACTGAGTTGTCTTAAATCACACGGCAAGATAGGCACTAAAATGTTCATTTCAATTGTTATCTTAGATAGAGTTAGGAACAGAAAGATGTTTTAGTTTGCAAGGAGTGATAATATGAGATGTTCTTTTGGCAAATTCAGTCCATTTAAAAGAACATATTATATAGAATTACAAAACCATGGATGCATAATAAAAATACAATGCAATAAACTTACTATGACTTTAAAAAGAGCAGTAGATTGTTTTCTGATAAATGTAGTTCTGCACCTGTACCATGTGACAGCTATCAGCCAATAACAGACTCCTGTACCATGTGACAGCTATCAGCCAATAACAGACTCCTGTACCATGTGACAGCTATCAGCCAATAACAGACTCATATTTTTATATAATGTGATCTCCTGCATATGCTAAGTAGGGGCCGGAGCCTCAGGTCATTTAAAACTCAGTTTCTAATATGAAGTGAAATATTTTATCTTTATCATAACAAAATACAGAACAATATTTTCTCATCATTATATAAAACACAACAGTGTGAGGCTGTTAATAAAGATTTATGTCAGGTTTTGCACATTACCATTTAGCAGAAGCTCTGTAAGTATGAAGTCTCTCTGGTTCCTCCTGTGATATCACTGAGTGTTACACAGATATTTATACTAATGTGGGAGTGTCACCTTTCTCTGTGTGACTCACATGAGTACAACTTGTCAGTTGGGAGACAATGAGAGGGTCACACCTGGGCTTTTGTTCTCATATAGATGTCTATTGTCCCCTCTGGTGTCACATGAATACAGAGTCCCTGTCTCCCCCTCAGGGTCTGATTATCATATGGATAAGCAAGGAGGAAACAAACTGTTTATTTAAATGTGAGAGATGTTTCTGTTGTGTCCTAAAATATCTCAGGATACAGCATTATATTATGTGTTTATTGATGGACATTGTTATTTTAACAGAACGTAGTTGCAAACAGATGTATAATATTAACATTTTATTAGATACATATGAGATACAAAGCTGAGTAGTTTAATACTAATAATTTGATACTTTTATTATTTGTTTACCAACTGTATTATCTCATGTTTGAGCTAGTTTGAGAGGGTAAGAAGCAGTGATCTTATGATAATTTAAGGGTCAGTCTAGTCCAAAATAAACTTTCATGATGATGATACTTTGTTCTCTTGGAATTCTTAGTTGAAAGCTAAACCTAGGAGGTTCATATGCTAATTTCTAAGCCTTTGAAGGCTGCCACTTCTCTCAGGGCATTTTGACAGTTTTTCCCCACTAGGGGGAGTTAGTTCATGTTTGTTATATAGATAACACTCGCCTAGATTTAGAGTTCTGCGTTAGCCGTCAAAAGCAGCGTTAAGGGGTATTAATGCTGGTTTTTACCGCCCGCTGGTATTAAGAGTCAGTCAGGAAAGGGTCTAACACTCACTTTCCAGCCGTGACTTTTCCATACCGCAGATCCCCTTATGCCAATTGCGTATCCTATCTTTTCAATGGGATCTTTCTAACGCCGGTATTTAGTGTCTTGGCTGAAGTGAGCGTTAGAAATCTAACGACAAGACTCCAGCCGCAGAGAAAAGCCAGGAGTTAAGAGCTTTCTGGGCTAACGCCGGTTCATAAAGCTCTTAACTACTGTGCTCTAAAGTACACTAACACCCATAAACTACCTATGTACCCCTAAACCGAGGCCCCCCCACATCGCCGGGGGGCTGACCGCACACTGCCACCACTTACATTATCCCTATGTACCCCTAATCTGCTGCCCCTAACACCGCCGACCCCTATATAATATTTATTAGCCCGTAATCTGCCCCCCCAACGTCGCCGCTACCTACCTACAATTATTAACCCCTAATCTGCCGACCGGACCTCACCACTACTCTAATAAATGTATTAACCCCTAAAGCTAACTCTAGCCCTAACACTAACACCCCCTAAGTTAAATATAATTTAAATCTAACTAAATAAAATAAATCTTATTAAATAAATTATTCCTATTTAAAGCTAAATACTTACCTGTAAAATAAACCCTAATATAGCTACAATATAAATAAACTATTTAATAGTTACCTAGTTAAAATAATTACAAAAAATACCTGTAAAATAAATCCTAACCTAAGTTACAATTAAACCTAACACTACACTATCAATAAATAAATTTAATAAACTATCTACAATTATCTACAATTATATCAACTAAACTAAATTACAAAAAAGACAAACACTAAATTACAAAAAATAAAAAAAGATTACAAGAATTTTAAACTAATTACACCTACTCTAAGCCCCCTAAAAAAATAACAAAGCCCCCCAAAATAAAAAAATGCCCTACCCTATTCTAAAATAAAAATTGTAAAGCTCTTTTACCTTACCAGCCTTTTGCGGGGCATGCCCCAAAGAATTCTGCTCTTTTGCCTGTTAAAAAAAACATACAATCACCCCCCCCCCAACATTACAACCCACCACCCACATACCCCTAATCTAAATCAAAAAACCCCCCTTAAATAAACCTAACACTAAGCCCCTGAAGATCTCCCTACCTTGTCTTCACCACGCCGGGTATCACCGATCCGTCCAGAAGAGGGTCCGAAGTCTTCATCCTATCCGGCAAGAAGAGCTCCTCCAGAGGGTCCAAAGTCTTCATCCTATCCGGGCAGAAGAGGACATCCGGACCAGCAGACATCTTCATCCAGGCGGCATCTTCTATCTTCTTCCATCCGGCGCGGAGCGGGACCATCTTCAAGCAGCCGACGCGGAGCCATCCTTCTTCACCGACGGACTAACGACGAATGAAGGTTCCTTTAAGGGACGTCATCCAAGATGGCGTCCCTCGAATTCCGATTGGCTGATAGGATTCTATCAGCCAATCGGAATTAAGGTAGGAAAAATCTGATTGGCTGATTTTGGGGGGCTTTGTTATTTTTTTTAGGGGGCTTAGAGTAGGTGTAATTAGTTTAAAATTCTTGTAATCTTTTTTATTTTTTGTAATTTAGTTTTTTTTTGTAATTTAGTGGGTTTTTTTGTAATTTAGTTTAGTTGATATAATTGTAGATAATTGTAGATAGTTTATTAAATTTATTTATTGATAGTGTAGTGTTAGGTTTAATTGTAACTTAGGTTAGGATTTATTTTACAGGTAATTTTGTAATTATTTTAACTAGGTAACTATTAAATAGTTATTAACTATTTAATAGCTATTGTACCTGGTTAAAATAAATACAAAGTTGCCTGTAAAATAAATATTAATCCTAAAATAGCTACAATATAATTATTATTTATATTGTAGCTATATTAGGGTTTATTTTACAGGTAAGTATTTAGCTTTAAATAGGAATAATTTATTTAATAAGATTTATTTTATTTCGTTAGATTTAAATTATATTTAACTTAGAGGGGTGTTAGTGTTAGGGTTAGACTTATCTTTAGGGGTTAATACATTTATTAGAGTAGCGGTGAGGTCCGGTCAGCAGATTAGGGGTTAATAATTGTAGGTAGGTGGCGGCGACATTGGGGGTGGCAGATTAGGGGTTAATAAATATAATATAGGGGTCGGCGGTGTTAGGGGCAGCAGATTAGGGGTACATAGGGATAATGTAGGCTGCGGCGGTGTACGGAGCGGCAGATTAGGGGTTAATAATAATATGCAGGGGTCAGCGATAGAGGGGGCAGCAGATTAGTGGTTTATAAGTGTAAGGTTAGGGGTGTTTAGACTCAGGGTTCATGTTAGGGTGTTAGGTGCAGACTTAGGAAGTGTTTCCCCATAGGAAACAATGGGGCTGCGTTAGGAGCTGAACGCTGCTTTTTTGCAGGTGTTAGGTTTTTTTTTCAGCTCAAACTGCCCCATTGTTTCTTATGGGGAAATCGTGCATAAGCACGTTTTTGAAGCTGGCTGCGTCCGTAAGCACCGCTGGTATTTAGAGTTGAAGTGGCGGTAAATTATGCTATACGCTCCCTTTTTGGAGCCTAACGCAGCCCTTCAGAGAACTCTAAATACCAGCGATATTTAAAAGGTGCGGGGGGAAAAATACATGCGTAGCTAACGCACCCCTTTGGCTGCAGAACTCTAAATCTTGGCAACTGTGCTCATGCACAGCTCTGGTGGTGAGCCAGCTCTGATTGTCTAAAATGAATGTCTGTCAAAAGAACTGAAATAAGGGGGCAGTTTGCAGAAGCTTAGATACAAGGTAATCCCAAAGGGAAAAAGTGTATTTATATAACTGTGTTGGTTCTGCAAAGCTAGGAAACGTGCAATAAAGGGATTATCCTTTAAAACAATAAACATTCTGGTGTAGAATTTCCCTTTAAGATTGTGGTTGCAATTGTTTGATTTATTTAAACAGCCCCCCCCCCAAAAAAAAAAAGAATAAAATCTTAAGTTTCATGTCACTTTAAGAAAAATCAGCTGAGACAATAAACTTAGGAATTTGAACAGTTTGTCCCTAATACATTCTATTAAAGCAGGAATCTTTTGTAAGTAAAATACTGATTCATATTAAACAAACAGCAAAATGTATCCAGGCTTTATAGTGTGATTTAATAAGTACATCTGTGTGTAAATGTACCCAGGCTTTATAGTGTGATTTAATAAGTACATCTGTGTGTAAATGTACCCAGGCTTTATAGTGTGATTTAATAAGTACATCTGTGTGTAAATGTACCAAGGCTTTATAGTGTGATTTAATAAGTACATCTGTGTGTAAATGTACCCAGGCTTTATAGTGTGATTTAATAAGTACATCTGTGTGTAAATGTACCCAGGTTCTATAGTGTGATTTAATAAGTATATCTGTGTGTAAATGTACCCAGGCTTTATAGTGTGATTTAATAAGTACATATCTGTGTGTAAATGTACCCAGGTTTTATAGTGTGATTTAATAAGTACATATCTGTGTGTAAATGTCCCAGGCTTTATAGTGTGATTTAATAAGTACATATCTGTATGTAAATGTACCCAGGCTTTATAGTGTGATTTAATAAGTACATATCTGTATGTAAATGTACCCAGGCTTTATAGTGTGATTTAATAAGTACATATCTGTGTGTAAATGTACCCAGGCTTTATAGTGTAATTTAATAAGTACATATCTGTATGTAAATGTACCCAGGCTTTATAGTGTGATTTAATAAGTATACATCTGTGTGTAAATGTACCCAAGCTTTATAGTGTGATTTAATAAGTACATCTGTGTGTAAATGTATCCAGGCTTTATAGTGTGATTTAATAAGTACATCTGTGTGTAAATGTACCCTGGCTTTATAGTGGGATTTAATAAGTACATCTCTGTGTAAATGTACCCAGGCTTTATAGTGTGATTTAATAAGTACATCTGTGTGTAAATGTACCCAGGCTTTATAATGTGATTTAATAAGTACATCTGTGTGTAAATGTACCCAGGCTTTATAATGTGATTTAATAAGTATATATGTGTGTAAATGTACCCAGGCTTTATAGTGTGATTTAATAAGTACATCTGTGTGTAAATGTACCCAGGCTTTATAGTGTGATTTAATAAGTACATCTGTGTGTAAATGTACCCAGGCTTTATAGTGCGATTTAATAAGTACATCTGTGTGTAAATGTACCCAGGCTATATAGTGTGATTTAATAAGTACATCTGTGTGTAAATGTATCCAGGTTTTATAGTGTGATTTAATAAGTACACATCTGTGTGTAAATGTACCCAGGCTTTATAGTGTGATTTAATAAGTACATCTGTGTGTAAATGTATTCAGGCTTTATAGTGTGATTTAATAAGTACATCTGTGTGTAAATGTATCCAGGCTTTATAGTGTGATTTAATAAGTACATCTGTGTGTAAATGTGTCCAGGTTTTATAGTGTGATTTAATAAGTACATCTGTGTGTAAATGTACCCAGGCATTATAGTGTGATTTAATAAGTACATATCTGTATGTAAATGTACCCAGGCTTTATAGTGTGATTTAATAAGTACATATCTGTATGTAAATGTACCCAGGCTTTATAGTGTGATTTAATAAGTACATATCTGTATGTAAATGTACCCAGGCTTTATAGTGTGATTTAATAAGTACATCTGTGTGTAAATGTACCCAGGTTTATAGTGTGATTTAGTAAGTACATCTGTGTGTAAATGTATCCAGGCTTTATAGTGTGATTTACTAAGTACATCTATGTGTAAATGTATCCAGGCTTTATAGTGTGATTTAATAAGTACATATCTGTGTGTAAATGTACCCAGGCTTTATATTGTGATTTGATAAGTACATCTGTGTGTAAATGTACCCAGGCTTTATAATGTAATTTAATAAGTACATCTGTGTGTGTAAATGTACCCAGGCTTTATAGTGTGCTTTAATAAGTACATCTGTGTGTAAATGTACCCAGGTTTTATAGTGTGATTTAATAAGTACAGCTGTGTGTAAATGTACCCAGGCTTTATAGTGTGATTTAATAGGTACATCTGTGTGTAAATGTACCCAGGCTTTATAGTGTGATTTAATAAGTACATCTGTGTGTAAATGTATACAGGCATTATAGTGTGATTTAATAAGTACATATCTGTGTGTAACTGTACCCAGGCTTTATAGTGTGATTTAATAAGTACATCTGTGTGTAAATGTACCCAGGCTTTATAGTGTGATTTAATAAGTATCTGTGTGTAAATATATCCAGGCTTTATAGTGTGATTTAATAAGTACATCTGTGTGTAAATGTACCCAGGCTTTATAGTGTGATTTAATAAGTATCTGTGTGTAAATGTACCCAGGCTTTATAGTGTGATTTAATAAGTACATCTGTGTGTAAATGTACCCAGGCTTTATAGTGTGATTTAATAAGTACATCTGTGTGTAAATGTACCCAGGCTTTATAGTGTGATTTAATAAGTACATCTATGTGTAAATGTACCCAGGCTTTATAGTGTGATTTAATAAGTACATCTGTGTGTAAATGCACCCAGGCTTTATAGTGTGATTTAATAAGTACATCTGTGTGTAAATGTACCCAGGCTTTATAGTGTGATTTAATAAGTACATCTGTGTGTAAATGTACCTAGGCTTTATAGTGTGATTTAATACGTGCATCTGTGTGTAAATATATTCAGGCTCTATAGTGTGATTTAATAAGTACATATGTGTGTAAATGTACCCAGGCTTTATAGTGTGATTTAATAAGTACATCTGTGTGTAAATGTACTCAGGCTCTATAGTGTGATTTAATAAGTATATCTGTGTGTAAATGCACCCAGGCTTTATAGTGTGATTTAATAAGTACATATCTGTGTGTAAATGTACCCAGGCTTTATAGTGTGATTTAATAAGTACATCTGTGTGTAAATGCATCCAGGCTTTATAGTGTGATTTAATAAGTACATCTGTGTGTAAATGTACCCAGGCTTTATAGTGTGATTTAATAAGTACATCTGTGTGTAAATGTACCCAGGCTTTATAGTGTGATTTAATAAGTACATATGTGTGTAAATGCACCCAGGCTTTATAGTGTGATTTAATAAGTACATCTGTGTGTAAATGTACCCAGGCTTTATAGTGTGATTTAATAAGTACATCTGTGTGTAAATGTACCTAGGCTTTATAGTGTGATTTAATACGTGCATCTGTGTGTAAATATATTCAGGCTCTATCGTGTGATTTAATAAGTACATCTGTGTGTAAATGTACCCAGGCTTTATAGTGTGATTTAATAAGTACATCTGTGTGTAAATGTACTCAGGCTCTATAGTGTGATTTAATAAGTACATCTGTGTGTAAATGCACCCAGGCTTTATAGTGTGATTTAATAAGTACATATCTGTGTGTAAATGTACCCAGACTTTATAGTGTGATTTAATAAGTACATCTGTGTGTAAATGCATCCAGGCTTTATAGTGTGATTTAATAAGTACATCTGTGTGTAAATGTACCCAGGCTATATAGTGTGATTTAATAAGTACATCTGTGTGTAAATGTACCCAGGCTTTATAGTGTGATTTAATAAGTACATCTGTGTGTAAATGTACCCAGGCTTTATAGTGTGATTTAATAAGTACATCTGTGTGTAAGTTACAAAACATAATAAACAATGTGGCCACTCTCTGGTAAAACAAAAAGGGTTAATTTAAACAAAAATGGCTTCCAGTGAGAACCCTTTGCGCCAGCTAAAGGGTTAAAGCTGGAATGTTTCACGTGTCCCTTATATACACCATCTGCTGCTCTGTATATAAGTGGATGGAAGTGATGCACCGAAATGGAAATTCTGGACCGAAACTGAACCCAAAAATTTAGGATGCACTTTGTCAAAGATCAAAAAGTATTTTTTTCAGATTATAAAAAAAAAGAAGTTTTTTTTGCATAATTAGACTACTGAATGAATGAATCTGAATTGAAAAACTGCAAGCCAATGAAATAAAATAACCACACTTTTATTGAAAGTAACACACTACAATTGTACAGAAACATAAATTATGCTTACCTGATAATTTCCTTTCCTTCTGTATAGGGAGAGTCCACAGCTGCATTCCTTACTTGTGGGAAATAATACCCAAGCTCCAGAGGACACTGAATGCTAACGGGAGGGTAAAAGGAGAGGCGGACCCTAATCTGAGGGTACAACAGCCTGCAAAAGCGTTCTCCAGAAGGCAGCTTCAGCAGAAGCAAAAACCTCAAACTTGTATAATTTTGAAAACGTATGTACGGAAGACCAGGTAGTCGCCTTACAAAGTAGACCCCTATGTTTCCCAGAACCAATAACAAACAGATAATAAGTTTGTCTAAATTCCGTCATAGCCTGAAGAACTTCAAGACATGACTACATCCATATTATGCAGAAAACGTTCCTTCGATGAAGAAGGATTAGAACATAAGGAAGGAACCTTCTCTTCCTAATGAAGGTGCGATCTGACACAACCTTAGGAAGAAATCCTAACCTAGGACACCGAACGACCTTATCAGCAAGAAACACCAGGTAAGGAGGGATGCATTGCAAGGCAGCAAACACAGAGACTCTGTGCACAGAGAAATAATCAAAATAAATGAACCTTCCAAGATACAACATGATGTTAAAAATATTAAGGACAAGATTTAAACTCCCAGAAGGAGCATCAGGTTTAAACACCAACCTGATACTAGTCACAGTCTTAACCAAAGACTATACATCTGGAAGCTCAGCAAGCCTCTTGTGCAGTAAAACAGACAGGGTCAACACTGTCCCATCAAGGAACTAGCTAAGAGGCCCTTCTCCAGACCAACCTGGAGAAAGGAAAAATGCCTGGCAACCTTGAATCCTGTGCCAGGGCAAACCACGCTCTTCCAGATATAAGTAGGTCCTCCACACCTTATGATAGGTGTGACAAGTAACCGGCTTACATGAATGAGTATCATAACACTCTCAGGGAACCCTCTCTGAATAAGACAAAAACGTCAAACTCCTGCAGTTTTTAGTGAATCAGGTATGATGAAGAAAAGGCTATGTACCCGCAGGTCCCTGCAACAAGGAACCCTCCTGGAGTATAAGATGAAATCCCTGCTAAATCCAGGAAGCACCTTTTTTGCAGCAGCAATGGAGCAAGCAGTGTCATTGACACTCGCTACTGCTAGATTGATCCACCACTCAAGGAAGGAGTAGCAATTGCAGACAGGGAAAAATAAATTGAATCTCCAAGACACTGTTAATGCCTCCATTAGCTCCGCCTGAGGATCCCTGCACCTCAGCCAAACTGAGTACTTGTATCGAGACAAGACACCATCTGTCCAGCGTTTCCCTTCAATTTCAACATCCGAAATCCCTCAGATGAAGAGACCATATCCCCAAACAGGGAATGTCTGCAGATAACATCTGTCCCGGATGACCACACCCTGAGTGTGGATCGTTAACAACGAGCAATAGTGGGCCTCCGCCCACCCCAGATTGGGGACACTACCCTCATTGCTAGGGAGTCTCCCACCTCTCAGATGGATATCTGAACCACTGAGGAGAAATTAGTCTGGGTAGAATATATAAACTGGGACTAACCTAGTAGGATAAGCCTTCAGAGCAAAAAGGATTGCCCGAAGATCCATAGGTAAGTGGGAGGGCGCATTCCTCCTGAGCCCACAGGCCCCATGCCTTCTGGCACACCTTCTCCATCCTGATGGACTAGTGACCGAAGTCAACATTGCCTGGGATGCTCCTAAGAAGGATGTCCCTTGGAACAGGAGATCTGGACAAAGCCTAAAAAAGAATGAACTCTCAACCAGAGGTCTAAGGAAAACTGTTAAAATGGATTCAAAACAATGCCACTCTACTGCCTCAGCTTGCACAGAGCATTGGTCGGAGATGAGGCCTGGCAAAAGAATGAAGTCCATGATGGACACCATGAAAACAGTCACCACCAAACCTGAGCCAGTGTTGTCCAGAATGAGGTCTGGAGGGAACGACGTGGCGAAGCTATGTTCGCCACCATCTAGACAGAAAAATAGTTCTCATGTCTATGAAGGTTCACCCTGGTGTTTTATACCAGAGAACTCTGAACAAGGTTTCCTTCCATCCCTGAGGATCGAGGAAGACATGTGAAATACCCAAATGGTCTTCTTACAGACAAGACGATGATGGTTAAACCATAATTGTCCAGAAAGGAAAACTGCTGCATTATCTGGATACTTGCATTGCCAAGAATCCCTAGATCGTGAAAAGACCTGGACACGGTAGCTAGACTAAATAAAGGAGCAATGAACTGGAAGTGCATTGTCCAGTACGTCAACCTCAGGAACCAAAATGTCCCCTGCAAAAAAAAAGCAAAGGAATGATATCATTCATCAATAGTGGTCATACCCCGAGCTAGACGCTAGAACAAGCTTTAAGTAGTGAAGATCCCTTCTACGGGACCATGAAGAAAAGTATTGGTTTCCCAAACCCCCTTCTGCAATAGACATCGGGACAATTACTCTAAAAGAGTACAAACCTGCACCCACTCCAGAAAGGCTTCCTTCTCTCTATTTGTGAAGACAAGAAAAAGACAAGGAACCTGCCCCAGAGTGGATGAGACTTGAAGTCTCTAGGACCCAAGAATACTAATCGTCCCTAAGTCAAGCATCTAAAGGAGCTATAGTCAATCCCCACACGATACAGATAGGACCAGGAACGAGTCTAGCAAATTACACCTCATTAGAAAAGTGCTCCAGCAAGTGAAACAACATAATTTGTCAATAAATATCCTATGAGACATACTTATAAATAATGTGTTTCCTTCGTGTATCAAAGGGCTCTAGACTTCAGACAGTGCCTTACAGAACTGAACAGTAACGTCTGGTGGAAAAAGACCCCCTCCAGGTGGAGGATTAGTGGTGTGAGGGGAAGTTGTATGAGTAGGATCAGATGAATGTAGGAGACACACCACATGGGACGAAGCGTCCTTAGAGGTGAAAGGCTCAGTGGCATCTAACATCTCAACATTGGATGAAGAAAGCACATTATTGCGGCATATGGAACATAAATTGAATAGGCTGGTCTAACTGGGCCTCCTCACAATATACACAGGTATCAGATTCTGTAGTAGAGAAATCCCCCTCTAAAATCTCAGAATCCTCCATAACTCTTTACTTTTTTGTTTTGTTTAAACAAAGAATAAAACTGGCACCTATACACTCAATGGGTGGGGCACTCACCACCTTCTATGACCCAGACAGTGACAGGCCAAGTTGAAGGGTGGAGCCCAAAATGCGCATCGCCTGTTGTGACATCAGACGCCAGACTGAAGCCGATGCAAGCGGGTTTGCTTGAATTTTCTTGCGGAAGTATCCTGTTTCAAGTACTTCACCTCATTGAGGATTCTATCAGCTGGATTGCTGCCAAGTTACCTTTCGTATCCGGATGGAGTGGGTGAGATCGCTCATAGAGTGCAATTTAAGGGTACTCCCTTTGTGTTACCAGCGGACTTCGGTCCTGGAGTGCTGGCACTGTTTAAGTTTTCTTATACACATAAGAGAGAGTCTAAACCATTACACCATCTATTTACCTGGGTCGAGAAGTTGATGCTTAACAGGAACTGTCTATTTACAAGTTGGCATTACCCCTGCTTTTTCTTGCTGTTTAGCACATTGTCATGGGCATGAATTACACTGCATAAATTGCTGCATTTCCTTAAAAGTTGCCATTAACTGTGACACTTGCATGAACTGCTTTGCACTATCGCTTGCATCTCATTTTGCTTTAATCCCCTGCCTTGCTTATAAGCACATACACCTATTACAGTCTGGACTGGCTCTGAACTTTTTCTAAACTGGGGACGCCCAGTATGCTTTATGTTCTATGTTTGTTCTGCATGCATTTGTTCTGATTATGTCCTTTAATTTAGGATTCTGTGTATCTGTTATTCATATTTGTTCAATATATTCATTTACTTTGTTTTCACAGTTTTGTGTCACTAGTTTTATTTGACTTATCATTTTTTTGATCTGAGTGCGGAGACACCTATCTATATTCATGATATTTGTTTGAAGTAATGTGGCAGGAGTGTACCTCTGTCTCGGGCACTCACATAACTTGTTTGTAATCTTTTTTATTCCACTGTATTGGTGCGGATCTCTTCTAAGTATTTTGTATATTTGTACTCTGCCTTAGAGATTGAGCACCAATTAAATTGAATCATTTTGACTGCTGCTGGTATGGCATTTTTGCAACACACGCAGGAGTCTCCTAAGTTATTTGCATACTCTGAATTAGATGCATCCAGGATTGCTACGCTTTGTTTAGGCAATAGAGATTTTTTAAAGACTACTGAAGATGCAGACGAACCACAATCATTAGAGAAATTGTACCGTAAAAAAAACTAGTTTGGAATTACATGCTATTACTTTAGCTGAATACCATCGACTGAAATATATCCCAAGGGGTCTTAGATGTAATTTACATCCAACATTATTTATTATTATTATTTTATTATCAGGTATTTGTAAAGTGCCAACAGATTCCGCAGATGATTCTGAATTCTGTGACAAATGAGAGGGTATATTAAACAAATGTTCGAGTGATTTAATTATTTTAACTATTGAATACATTCAGAAAGAGATCCCAAAGGTACAGACTGACATTGATAGGATTGAGACTCAACTTAAATCCTTTAAACTAGAGGCAGACTTTAAGAAGTTAAAAAGTGACATCCTTGAATTAATCAATAAATTCAAAAAAGAAGTAGAAACTAAAAAAGCACAGAATTTTCAAAGAGATTCCACAGATTACTCTAGTAATAAAATATATAGGTGGAGGAACCCCAATTTTGTCCCATTTAGACGGGAGCGCAGAAGAGCACCTAGATACACTGACAACTCAGGGGACTCATCCTCAGATCAAGAATCTAGAAGTCCCTCCCCTGTAGGCCAGAATTCCAACAAACACAAACCAAAAGAAAAAAAGAGTACACAGAGGGGGGGAAGAGGAACAGGAAATCGCATGCAGACAAGACACAGCAAAATATAACAAAAGACTTAGTCATTAACATCTCCTCAGTATCTCTTGACCCCTTGACTACTTCAGTTTTACAAAAAGGATTATCCTTTATACCCACAGTAACCTCTAACTTCTTTAAAGGGCCATTATACACTAATTTTTTCTTTGCATAAATGTTTTGTAGATGATCTATTTATAAAGCCCATAAAGTTGTTGTTTTTTAAAAATGTATAGGTTTGCTTATTTTTAAATAACATTGCTCTGATTTTCAGACTCCTAACCAAGCCCCAAAGTTTTATTTTAATACCGTCAGCTACCTTCTCCAGCTTGCTCCTATTTGTGTAAAGGGTCTTTTCATATGCAAAAGAAGGGAGAGGGAGGGAGTGTCTTATTTCCCACTTGCAGTGGGCTTTCCAACTGCCTTTTCAACAGAACTAAACTGAAAGCTTCTAAGTAAGTTTTTAAACAGTTTTATACTGGATTTTTATATCAGTATCTGTGCATCTTATTCTTTATAGTAGTGTCTATTACATGCAGTTATATGAAAATGAGTGTATACTGTCCCTTTAAGATTGAAGCTGACCTTCAACGTTTTTTCAGAAATCTGAGGTTCAAAGCATTTTTTGCATCCCACCCACAATCCATTCGACATGAGGGTTTTGTTGACACTTTAAATGACTTTCACACACAAGTACGAGATTTAAGATCTAAGAGCACAGCCCATGCCCCATTAACTAACAACACGGTAGAATTCTTTATCACTTTAGTTAAAAAAGACTTTGAAAAGATGAAAAAGAAGGGTGTTAAATTGGGTACTCCCAATCTTACTATGGCTGAAAGGAAGGCTCTTGATGCCTTAAAAAACAGAAGTGACTTGTTAATCAAACCTGGGGATAAAGGCGGGTCTCTTGTGATAATGGACAAGGTTCAGTATATGACTGAAATTCACAATCAGTTGGAGGTGGAGGGAAACTATTTGAAACTTACATTCAACCCCACCAACAAATTTCAGACACATTTACAGTCCATTATCGATATGGCTTTAGAAAATTGTATTATCACCAAAAAACAAGCAGATTTTTTGGTCCAGAAAGACCCTGTAATACCGGTAATCTATTGCTTACCAAAAGTTCACAAATGCCTTAATAGTCCACCAGGGAGGCCAATTGTTGCAAGTACCAATTCCATTTTTCAACCCATTTTAATCTTTCTTGACAAATTATTACGTCCCTTACTTGATAATGTACTCTCATATTTGGAGGATACTTCGGACTTCTTACGTATTATTGAGAACTTCCAAGTTGGTAATGATTCTATCTTAGCAACCTTGGACATTAGAAGTCTTTACACATCGATACCACGCAAAGAGGGTTTGAAATGTATTAATAATCAATTGAATGACTCAGCTCTCTACTCACCTAGGGAACGTATATTCATTATGGACATGTTGGAAGCGGTGTTGACAAGAAACTATTTTCTCTTTGAGGACTCTTTATTTGCAGACGAAGGGTACGGCTATGGGGGCCAACATGGCCCCCACGTATGCAACCTTATATGTACACGAATTTGAGAAACTTTTTCTATACACCCATAATGCATTTAAGAAATATTGCAAATTTTGGAAAAGGTACATTGATGATGTGTTCATGATTTGGACAGGTGACACTAACTCCTTACTTATTGTCATTTACCAGTTTTCATCTGCCATGAAAGCCTTCCTTTCATCCAACTTCTTAGAGTTAAGAGGATAATTAATGATGAGACACGTCTGAATGACCAACTTAATGATTTCTTTCTCAGGTTTGAAAGTAGAGGCTATCCTCTTGATTTACTGGAAACACACAAACAAAAAGTAGATCTTATTCACAGTTAATCAAGAAATAAGCTAAAAAGAAAACGCTGACTGATAGAATTCCCTTTGTGGTAGCATATGGGTACCATATCCAGCCTCTTAAAAAAAAGTGTTCAAAAGACATTGGCCTTTGTTATCAGAAGATAGGATTTTATCCGATACTTTTAAAGATTTTCCCCTATTTTCCTATCGAAGAAACCGTAACCTAAGAGATACTCTAGTTAAGGCCGATGTGGGTCCTTGTCAGAGTAGAACAGCTGGGGAAGAAGTTATCAATGGCACTTTTCCTTGCAATAATTGTGTGCAGTGTAACTCGATCCAACCAGGTGATACGATTACTCATCCGAGATCCGGTAAACGTCTTTCTATCAAAGGCCACTTTACATGTGAATCTCAATTTGTAGTTTATGTTATCAAATGTCCGTGTGGTCTAGCCTATTTTGCCGAGACCACCAAAACCATTAAAGACAGGATAAAAAACATAAAACAGCGATAGGAAAATTGGATCCCTCAGCCCTCGTAGCTCATCACTTTACATTATTGGGACACAACAAAAGTCAGTTGAAATTCCAGGTTATAGATGGGGTGTGTCCTTTAAGGAGGGGTGGGAATGGACAAAAAAAATTATTTGAGAAGGAAGCTTTGTGGATTCATAAACTAGATTCCATGACTCCCTATGGATTGAATAGGGAAATAACTTGGGGTACATTTATTTAGTGGCTGTGCTTCATCCGCTTCTTATGCTCTCAGTCATGTTGTTCTGAGTGCAGAATCAACTTACTTTTTGCGTATGCATTTTTCACTATTTTTTTTATAAGGTTTGCAGTTTTTGAAAAATTGTGTAATTTTTTATTGTTGTCCTACTCATTTTTGGTTGTTCCTCTTTTTTTATTTTGGGATCCTGGAGGCACCTTTTCAGTATAGTTATCATTGTTGAAATAAAACAGCTAATATAAGCATAAGATACAATGTTTATAAAAAGGATAATTTCTATATAACAATGTTACAATTGTGCCCCTTATGTGTCAATATTCTTTGCTATAAATGTTTGGTTTACGCCTTACTATTTGCAGCCAAGGTACTAGCAATTCTGTCTATGAGCATATATTACACTTTTTTGCAAAGTTTTTGTCAGTTAATATGCCAACTTGAAGTATGCTAGACCTAGGCTATGATGCTGAGTAGGCGTTGTTCGAGTAGCCTTAAAAGAAGGAGGCTCTTCTGGAATGACAGGCCAAGTTGAAGGGCAGAGCCCAAAACGCACGTCGCCTGATGTGACATCAGACGCCAGACTGAAGCCGATGCAAGCGGGTTTGCTTGAATTTTCTTGCGGGAGTATCCTGTTTCAAGTACTTCACCTCATTGAGGATTCTATCAGCTGGATTGCTGCCAAGTTACCTTTTGTATCCGGACGGAGTGGGTGAGATCGCTCATAGAGCTCAACTTAAGGGTACTCCCTGTGTGTTACCAGCGGACTTCGGTCCTGGAGTGCTGGCGCTGTTTAAGTTTTCTTATACACATAGGAGAGAGTCTAAACTCTTACACCATCTATTTACCTGGGTCGAGAAGTTGATGCTTAACAGGAACTGTCTATTTACAAGTTGACATTACCCCTGCTTTTTCTTGCTGTTTAGCACGTTGTCATGGGCATGAATCACACTGCATAAATTGCTGCATTTCCTTAAAAGTTGCCATTAACTGTGACACTTGCATGAACTGCTTTGCACTATCGCTTGCATCTCATTTTGCTTTAATCCCCTGCCTTGCTTATAAGCACATACACCTATTACAGTCTGGACTGGCTCTGAACTTTTTCTAAACTGGGGACGCCCAGTATGCTTTATGTTATATGTTTGTTCTGCTTGTATTTGTTCTGATTATGTCCTTTAATTTAGGATTCTGTGTATCTGTTATTCATATTTGTTCAATATATTCATTTACTTTGTTTTCACAGTTTTGTGTCACTAGTTTTATTTGACTTTTCATTTTTTTGATCTGAGTGCGGAGACACCTATTTATATTCATTAATTTTTTTTGAGGTACTCTGTGGCAGGAGTGTACCTCTGTCTCGTTCACTCACATAACTTGTTTGTATTAATCTTTTTTATTCCATTGGTGTGGATCTCCTCTAAGTATATTATATATATATATATATATATATAGGCAGTATCAGTTATAGTGCACTCACTGTTCCTTAAGATGTCTGCCGGGGTGCTGCATGGAAGATATGTAGTGTTACGTTCAACCCCAAGTAAGGAAGAAACAGGCGCTTCACTCTCCGGTCTTTTGCATAGATTTTTATTCCTCACGAAAGTATATCACAGCATTCCCAAACGTTTCAACACCAATTGGTGTCTTTTTCAATGGGTGTTTGCCAAAATTCTTTGTCCCAAGAAAGCTCCTAAAACTATTCCCAACCGCTTACCTATAAATCCCCATATGTGCTATCGTCACTTTCGGTGCCACGGAGGCCGCTCCCGCTTGCGCTCGTCACAACTCATTCTCAGCCGCATGGCTAATTACCATAACTCCACCTGCGTGATGACGTATACACACACGCAGTACTCTTAGGCAATGCGCATATCGGGAGTTAGCAAGTCCGATAGCACTGGACTAACTGATAAAACCTGTGCTCTAAAAACACAAATATATCCATTATTAATAAAAAGTGTTAAAATAACACTATGCGAGACCCTTAATATATCCTGTTTACACAATGGACCTAATACTAAATCTATTATATATTGGTCACGTTCATCTAAGGGGTTCTATATTTACACATCATATTTATATTCTACATTCCCCCAAACTTCCGTGCTGGCATAACAACTATTCTATAGATAGTAGTATAAAAATGGAGTTATTGTTTAATGGGGAAACTTATCATAGTAACATTCATCCCTATTGAAGTAGATTAGAAACTTTTATAGGGCCGCAACAATACACTGTATCCTGGAGTTTCCTCGATTTGGAATATCCTTATCCCATCTAATATATACAAATGGATAATCCAGTCCTTTGAACCAGAGATGACCTAGATCAAACAATCCTAGACATCACCTCAAAGGAAAACATTAAAGTCCAATTGTACATTCAGTCCTTTCGGGGCCACTGTATCCAACCGGTAAATCCAAGAGGTTTCCACCTGGAGGAGTTTGGTATTTCTGTCTCCCCCTCTCTGTAGAGGGGGCACATGATCTATAAGTATTGTCCTTAGACTTGCAGCTGTGTGTCCTGCTTGGAGAAAATGCCGAGCCACTGGTTGATCCGACTCTCGTTTCTCAATCGCTAGCCTAATCGCATGGCGATGATTGGCCACCCTCTCACGAAAGGTGGTAGATTTTTGGCAAACACCCATTGAAAAAGACACCAATTGGTGTCGAAACGTTTGGGAATGCTGTGATATACTTTCGTGAGGAATAAAAATCTATGCAAAAGACCGAAGAGTGAAGCGTCTGTTTCTTCCTTACTTGGGGTTGAACGTAACACTACATATCTTCCACGCAGCACCCTGGCAGACATCTTAAGGAACAGTGAGTGCACTATAACTGATACTGCTTAAATACCTTTTAAGTTGCACCCTGCATATATCGTTGTATTTAATATTGATAACAACACATTGTGGCTAACACTGTAGGGTAACACTGTATTGTGAACGGTATATTATATATATATATATATATATATATATATATATATATATATATATATATATATATATACATATACATATATATATATATATATATATATATATATATATATATATATACACACACACACACACACATACACAATCACATACACAGTTACACATACATACATTTGTGTGTGTGTGTGTGTATAATATATTTATTTCTTTTTTTATTCTTTTTTAAACATATTTTCTTGACTGAAAATGAGCCCTGCTCTTATCCATGAATCCAATACAGGTATATAGCAGTGGGGTGGGGGGCTGCTCCTTTCAGAAAAGCTGTTGCTGATATCAAATACATTGTAGATGCAGTTAACCCAGCAGCTAGCTAGCAGAGGGGACTGCAGTTTTAGCCTTTTTGGCAGCCTTGGGGTTAACCGCCTCTGTTATGTATTTGAGAAGTTTCTCAGAGAGCAGGAGATTGTGTGGGAGGTTCCATAATGATTACATAACCTTCATTTCAGACTGCAGATGTCTCTAGAGGGAAATATAAGTAAGTGGCTTTCCCTCCTCTTCACATCTCCTGCATGGGCTCTGCTTTTAGACTTCTATAGATTGATCGGCTGCTACTGAGATCACAAACAGAAAGTGAAAGTAAAACAGCCATTTTACAAATGTGTGCTAAAAGCAACCACTAGATGGAGCTGGTTTGCAAGAAATCTAATACAAATCAATGCAGTACAGCCACATTTGAGGATTTTTTATTTTAGCAAAAAATTGTGTACTCTTGCGGTTCTTAAATCACTGTGATTAATCATGCAGCCCCAATATATATACACATACACATATACACACAGATTGTCATTGGCTCACCCCATGTGTTCAGTTAGAAACCAGTAGTGTGTAGTATCTTCTTCCTAAATCATGAATGAAAAATGTTTGCGTTTCAGGTAACTTTAATGATACTACACCAGCCGCTTATACTTCAGTGCATCACTAGGTACACTTAACACTACTCAGTAGGCACTACACCTGGGTTAACTCAAGCAGATTACATATAAAATATATTATATATTGATTCAGGCAATGACAGGAACTAAAAAGTACAGACCAGTGTGATTTTTCAATTGTATGGATCTAATTATTCCCTAGACCATGCACATGGACACTCACAGGTGGATTGTCTATGTATTTCTCTTTTTTGGGATCATCAATGTGAAATTAGGGTGAATAACACATTTATTTGAATGCACATCTATAGGGTTTCTGTGCTGCTGGGGAGCTCAGAATTTAAATCTGCAGGGAATGACAGCTCTAATCTTTGTGCTCACTGGAATTGAATTTATATTTTTTGTGTCAGAGTAAAATGCTTATTTGGGCTCTAGATATTTATCTGAACCCTGGGAAATGATGGATTCATTTTATGCAATTTGTTTCCTCTAATGATAGCACTTAAAGCAATCTTGATAGTTCTGATGGTTCTGTCTTCTAGAAAAAAACTTTAAAGGGATAGGAAACCCTACTTTTTTCTTTCAAGATATAGATAGAGCATGACATTTTAAAGAACTTTCTAATTTTACTTCTATTATTATTTTTCTTCATTCCCTTTGTATCTTTTGTTAAAAAGCAGCTTGTCCCTCTTTATATGACAATTAAAAATATGGTGGGGGAGGGGCATATGAGGTGGAAGGGGGCAGAGGAGGTAGGTAGGTGGAGCAAAAAGGGGGTGGGAGGGCCTGTCACACTTTTTGCCAGAGGCCTTGGTTGGTCTCAGTCTGCCCCTGTATATACATTTATACAAACTAATGTTATTGTCATAAAGGGCTTTGTCAGCTGTAAAACACAAAGACCTAAATCCCATTGAGGTGGTAAATTGTGAAAACTAAGTGATAAAAACATTTATCGCCATTAAAGTCTATGGAGAAGTTTTATGACACCAGCAGTTTCCAAAGTTTACCACCGCAAAGAAAACATGGCCAAAGTATGATCTGTTGGAACCATATAGAAAAAGCACTTAAATCTCTGCTTAAAGGGACAGTCTACTCCAGAATTTTTATATATTAAAAAATATAGATAATCCCTTTATTTACCATTCCCCAGTTTTGCATAACCAACACGGTTATATTAATATACTTTGTATCACTGTGATTACCTTGTATCTAAGCCTCTGCAGACTGCCCCCTATCTCAGATCTTTTGACAGACTTGTATTTTACCCAGTCAGTACTGACTCAAAAAACTCCACAGGATTGAGCACATTATCTAAATAACACACATGAACTAGCAGTGTCTTGCTGTAAAAAGTAATAAAAATGCACTAATAGATAAAAGATAGAGGCAAGAAATTAGCATATGTAACTATCTAGGTTTAGTTTTCAATAAAGAATACCAAGAGAACAAAGCAGATTTGATGATAAAAGTACATTTGAAACAGGGCTATTTTTACATTTCTGCGGTGTTTGTGTTTAGCTGTAACTTTACTCTTAGTCATTTACTGTACCCACACATATTATATACAATTTTTCTCGCCAATAAATGGACTTTCTAAAGATACCATTATTTTCATCACATCTTATAAAAGAAATTATGAAATGAAATAAATTTTAAAAAACACACACTTTTTCTAACTTTGACCCCCAAATCTGTTACACATCTACAACCACCAAAAACACCCATGCTAAATAGTTTCTAAATGTTGTCCTGAGTTTAGAAATACCCTGTGACAGACCTCTCTGTCAGTACTGGAAGGGTTAACTTTGTTCAGCTTTGAGAAACTATTTTCTGAAAACAGGTTTCCTGACATCAGCTATTGTTTACTGTAATTAAGTTTAAGTGATAAGCGTTCACATTGTTTAATCAGACTGCCAGGTGTCAAGAAGGACTCCCTTGTTTTCTTGTGTTTAATTGTTTATTTGGTTAAGTAATGTAATTCTATTGTATCCTGTAAAAGGGCGTCTTCCCTCTATCTAATGTACTATACTCTTCCAATCCCCCACCTAGGGAGTGTCAACCAGGTGGGAGACCTGCATAAATACTGGGCATATAGCCCTCAATAAAACACATTCTGTTTTACCTTCAAGATGGAGCTTGGTCTCGTGTTTGGGGGGGAATTAACTGTGTTTGTGTGTTGCTGATCCAGTATTCAGGGCATCTTTCCCCTGGTATTAACCCTTGATATCCGGGTTATACCATAACAACTGGTGGCAAGCGACGGGATGAACCTCATCGCCCAGAAGAGCTACCCTTAAAGACCTGCTAGAACAACGGGGCCGACAAGCCAGTAACCTTAGGAAGAGGGAGATTATTACAATATTGACCGAGATGGACGGAGTACCAGGGCCCGAAGGAACCAATGAGCCCAGCATATCAGACAGAACCCCCGAAGAAGCAAGCTTTGACCGGGCGGTTAAAATAAGACTGGCAGACTTACATACCCTTTTTTTTGCTTAAATGCTATGTTGATTCACAAATTTTTATTTTTTTAATATCTCCCCTATATCTACCACTGGTATCCTGCATTTATTGACACACAGTGGGCTAATTCTGAGAGCCAGTGAACTTGAGGTTGCTGGAGGCCCGCAGCGGGATCACACCCTCTGCCGCGCAACCGCTAAAAGATCCGGCACTACAGGGAGGTGATCGAGCTGCAGTCAACCACCGGAGCCGCTCCTAACTGAGCTTTGAGGAGCCAACAGCTGAGATTTGAATGACCGGTGAGATCCCTCACGGTAGTGCACGACCGGAGTCCCACAAACTGGCCTGCTTGCAAGCAGAGAGGAGAACACGCCACTGAGAGCCGGTTGAGAAGGAGACTACAGGGTTATAACCGCTCTTTAAGCAGGTACGATCAGCTGCTTACTGGGACATAATTGGGGCCACCCTGGGTACATATTGCCCTTAGCACCGCATTTGCATCAACTAACTGGTGCACAGGCAGAGGGGCTCACAGTTAAGGCGCGAGTCGCCATTTTACATACAATTGCACATACGCAACACCTTACCGCATGGCCCAGCCCTAGCTTATAAAATATTACACTGGATACAATATCAACCCATATTTAAGTGACTACAAGAAGATTCACCATTGAAACTACATATTATAACAGGGACTACTCATCTTCTGCAAAGCAATCTTTACTACTCACACCTTTTGCACCAAAGAGAGCCCTGAACTTTTATCTTTTGGAGAGACATTTGGCTGCACTGTAAATGATCCCATATAGAGACACTTTATAAAGCTGGATTTACAATAACACAATCTCTATTAGCTTCACTTCAATATACACGGTTCCTACTGAGACTCTGGTGCTAACCTCTTTGATACCAGCTCATAACCAAGCTAAATATAGGACCTGGGCCTATTGGGATCACATCTATTAGTAATGCGGTGTGTTATGTGTTGTAGCTGTGACACTTTCCTCCCAGCGCGGCCTTTACCAGCCTACATCTAATTCATCCCAAACTACTTTTCCAACATTAACAGCTGCTTACCCACTTGAATAAATAAAGAGGACACTAACACCTCTCACTAAGTTTGGACACCCTCCCCTCCTTTCCCGCTGCCCCTGGTGACAATCTCCTTCTCCCACTTCGCCCAAAAGGGGGCACTCCCCTGGGAGGGGGTCACACATAGACCCTGAATCTGCAGTGTTGACATTAGCATCCTGGGCACACCAAGGTTACTACAGTACAAGGCTAAAAATACCCCACAAGGGGTCTGAAACTACATACCTTATCAAGAATATCATAGGTGGCAAAAGGCTATATCTAGATTCTGAGCCCACCCTAGCATCATAAAGTGAGAGGCAAAGGACTACCTTGTAAAATTCAAAGACACTCTCCTAGGCCACAAATGTGCTGCTAATCGCACTGTTTGTGGGGAGGGGGAGATCTTAAGTCTCTGGATCCTGATACATATACATACTACTTTAGTCTAACTTGCAATTCCAATCTTCATCGTTATCTCCTCTGGTCTTGGCTTTAAACCCCGCTCACAGGCTGTGCCTTACACAGTTCTAAAATGGCACAGTCCAACAAAAGGAAACCAAAGCTATCAGATGGGCCCAAAAGGACTGCGGCGGATCACTTTAACCCTATGCTACTACCTACAAACGAAGATTCGCAGGACAGCTCAAGTACCTCTACACCAGGGTCAGACATGGTGGCCACCACCCTTCAGGATCTCCAAGATGCTGCCCCACCAACTGTAACACCTTCATTTATTCTATCATCCCTGCAATCTTTACTTGAGGCACACCACTCCTCTTTTCAATCCCAAATTACTGCCTCACTGGCAGAGATGCGATGAGATCTGACCTCTACTTCAGAAAGAGTGGACACAATTGAGAGGAAGCAGGAGGACATGGTAGTTGAACAAGCCAATGTCCTGGCATATGCGCAGAGTCTGGCGGAGCAGCTTATTATGTTGGAAAATAAAGTTGCTGATGCTGAAGACCGATCCCGCCGTAATAATCTACGTCTTAGGGGTATTCCTGAGAGTGTGGCCTCTAGTGACCTAGTCACTCACCTGTCCGAATTCTTCAATCTTCTGGCACCACCAGGGAATCTAAATGAGGGTCTCATTGACAGGGCCTAGAAGCTTAGCGACTGATAAACCAAGGGATGTCATTGTATGACTGCACTTTTACATGTATAAAGAGCGGCTTGTTAGAGCTTCCCTGTCCAAACCTATTTTGCCAGACCAGTTCAAGGACATCATAATCTTTGCTGATCTCTCTCATCATACCCTTCAACAGCGAAAGACTTTTGGTGCCTTCACGAAGTTCCTTAGAGCACACAACATAAAATATAGATGGGGTCATCCGACAAGACTGTTTGTTTTAAAAGATAACCAACAGCATATAGTCACCACAATTGAGCAAAGTCAAAGTCTTCTGCAGAGGTGGAGCTCTACATCCTCACATGACACCTCGCCCCAAAGCTCTCTGAATCCTTTGGTTCCACAATGGAGCCCACTCCCTCAAAGACTACTCAAGGACTCAGCTACACCCAGTCAAACCCAAGAGGAGGGTGCTGACTGAGCATGAGGCGCAGGGAAGGCAAAATGTCTACACACGCCTTTTCTTTCCACCCTTACATAAAAACTGCAAGTGACTTTCCTATTGATAGACTTTTTTCTTTGCTTTTGCTTTGATACACGCAAAGATCTCAATCCTAATGTATATGTGTCCCTTCCCTCTCTCCCCTTCTATTCCCCTTTTCTTCTCTCCCTCCTTCCCCCCCCCCTCCCTACCTTTCTTTTTCTTCTTTCCTGTCTTCCCCTCCTTTTACCTTATCCCCTCTTTTACTGATATATCCCTTCACACTTAAACTAAAAACTAGGAATGCACTTAAGTCTTTAGGAATGCATTTGTAAACAAGCCATTGCTGGTGTGCTATATTCTACCTAAATGGTGGGGTAGACACATACTAGCAACCTAATACTGAGTCTACTAACCATCAGTTGTGATGCCCTCTTATGAACTGTTATTTTAGTTATGTTATCTACTCTATAATTGAATTATATCTTAGGCGGTGTCTACTATAATGTATATGCCACCTTGGGTTGCATGCTCCCTTTCCCATAAACAGACTGTTGGCTTATCTGTCTTGAGATGGGCTTGTGCGCTACCTGCAATTTGCAGCGCTGGGAGGTATAGTGTTTCACAACTGGCATATTTGCTCTTTCTGTTCTATTCGTTAATATTTTGGTGAGGTTTCACAGCCATTAATCATTGAAGTTTCTAAGTTGCTCCTATTGCGACTGTTATTGTTATATTTATGTTTTGTGGATATTACTGCTGATTTACCTCCTATCTCTCACCCAACCCTTAGATTCTTTCCCCCTTTCCTTTTATTTTCCCTCACCTCTTCTTCTTTTATCCCCTTTTTAACTGATATACTCCCCTACATTCAAACTACGAAACAGGGATGTATGTAAGTTGTCTAAGATTATGTTTGTAAATATGCAACTGCTGATGTACTATATTTGGCCTGGAGAGTGGGGTAGCCACACTCCAGTACTTTACTGTCGGGTCCACCATTGGTTATGTTGTTTTACACATTGTTATCTTATATGTGCTATATGCTCTATATATGAACTACATCTGGGGCGATGCATATGGCAATGTCTCTGCCATTCTGTGCTACATGCTACCTTTGCCATTGTTGTGCTACTAAGCCTATCTATCCTAAGATTGGCTCGAGAGTTATCTGCAATTTGCAGTACCATGGAGGTGGGGTGTTGCACAGATGGCATATTTGTTATCCTCACTCTGATTGTTATTATTATGTTGATGTTTAATAGCCATTAATGTTGGTCTGGCACTTATAGCTCACATGCAGCCTTAACCTCATACCCCCACCCCTTCCCCCTCCCCCCCCCCATTTTAATAACTTTGTACTAGGTTCGTGATTGCTCCTTTTGTTTATGTATTTTCTATTGTAGTGTATCTTGCACTCCTCTTTTTTCCTTCTCTTCCACTCTCTCTTTCTCCTTCTCCTCTCTTTTCCCTTCTCTCTTTTTACTGCCCTCTCCCGGATCCGGAGACTGTATTTCCCCCTCCCCCCCCCCCCCCTCTTAAGTCACGTTCCTCCTTCTCTTAACTGTATATTTATCTCTCCAATGTTAAACTAATAACCTTTTGGCTACCCCCCCCCCCCCACTTAAAGTACTCTGGAAGCGTGTTCCAGAGGCTACACACGTGGTTTACCTTGTTTATATACCGCATCCTTTGTGCTCATTTTTTTTTATTCTTCTTCCTTGTTGTGTTTGTTTACCTTTACTCTTATCAGATACTGTTTGCACCATTGGTTTTATCTTTGACTTTTTGAGACTGTGCTGAGTTCTACCTATCTACCCTCCCCCCCCCCTTTTTTTTCCCTCCCTTTTCCGCTCCTCCACCTTATCAGCCCCCCAAACTACCCTCTTCTCCATAGTGAATTCCAACTCTTACTTGACAGCCCCTCTGGCTCCTGCCCGCAGGAGGAAGGCATACAAGTGAATCATGCCACTCTGCTGTGTAACCCACAATGTGAGGGAGCTCAACTCCCCGAATAAGCACAGTATCTGCCTTAGGTCTTTAGTAAAATCTGGAGCCCACCTTGTTTTCCTCCAGGAAACCCATTGGGTAAGGGGCGCAAGGGTGCCCATTCAATCTAAACTATACCCGATAATTGAGACTGCTAGCTTCACCCAGAAATCGAGAGGTACGGCTATTCTCGTTCATAAAGATGTCTCTTATGAGAGCATTTTTGTCGACTCTGACCCTCAGGGCAGATATTTGATTCTGGTTTGTAAGCTAGATGGGACTATTTATACACTGGCCTCCTATTATGGACCCAATAAGCAACATATTCGCTCATTACGTAAATTTCTCCAGAAACTAGAGACTTTACGTCAGGGCCTCCTGCTTCTCGCCGGTGATTTCAATATTATATGGGACCCCAACTTAGATAGGCGATCGGATACGAATCATAGATCAATTAAACCAGTGGCTGAACTGTCACACAAATTTCGGAATTTGATCTATCAGTTTAATCTGTTTGACATATGGCGTGCCCTTAATTCGACTGCTCGCAATTACACCTACTTCTCTTCGGTGCATCGCTCATACTCACGACTAGACTTTTTTTTTTGTGATCCGGGTCTCTTGGATGGCGTAACTCGTGCTTGGATTCCCCAATGCTCATGGTCAGACCACGACCCTGTGTATATTAATCTGCGCTCCTCTATGGAACTTCAACGTTCCTCAACGTGGCGCTTGCACCCCTATTTGTTCACAGCTCCTGGAACAGAAGCATCTATTGCCGGGGACCTTGCGGAATTTCTAACTTTAAACGACACTAACGAAGTAGACAACTTCACTTTGTGGGCCGCGTTAAAGGCGTATATCAGAGGGTCGTTTATAAAAATAGCGGCAGCCGAGAAAAAGCGTAAAGGGGACATTGTCCTACGGCGTCAGGGCCCAGATAATACAAGAAGACTCCTAAATGTCTATTTTGAGGTTCATGGATCGCATCTGCCCTGTGTCACCCTGTCGTTGGACACTGAAAAAGCCTTCGACAGGGTGAACTGGGAATATATGTTCGTCGTACTGCGACGATTCGGCCTCCCAGAGTCTTTTATCACGGCAATCACTGCGTTGTATTCTACTCCATCGGCAGTGGTCAAGGGCCTGGGATTCTGCTCCAAACCTTTCTTGATAACGAATGGCATGAGACAGGGGTGTCCACTGTCTCCACTCATATTTGCCCTTATGATGGAGCCCCTGGCCGAGGCTATCCGATCTTGTCCCCAGATTAAAGGGGTTTATATACATCATACAGAGCAGAAGACAGCTCTGTTTGCAGACGATTTAACAGTACTCATATCTGAGCCTCTCACATCTCTCCCCCATTTGTTCTCCCTGTTGGATAAATTTGCCCTGGTTAGTTATTATAAACTAAATGTTCTTAAAACGGAGGCTTACGCAATCAACATCTCGGAAGAGACTCTTAATACACTAAAAAGCACATACAAGTTCTTGTGGTCTACATCACATATCAAACATCTCGGGGTCTATTTATCCCATAGTGTATCGGAGATGATCGACTTGAATTTTACCCCCCTGTTGTCAGATGTCGAGAAATCTACCGACACGTGGAATGTTCCATCATTATCGTGGCTGGGTCGGATAGCAGCTTTTAAAATGAGCCTCCTCCCGAAACTTACTTATTTGTTTTGCTCCTTACCCATCCCAATTCCTAGATCTACAATTTATAAATTCCAACAACTGTGCAATAAATTCATATGGCGCAACAAGGTCCCGAGACTAGCTACCAACATCCTGCAGCAGCCCTTGTTGGCTGGCGGCTGCCCCCAATATTTTAAAATATCATGAAGCAGCCAGACTATCCCATGTGACCCAGTGGAACTCGGCGTTGGAGAGCCGGTGGGATGAGATTGAACAGGCATCCCTTCCAGCGGGGTATGCCCTGGGAGATCTGCTATGGATCCACAAGCACTCTAGGCCACCTGCCCTTTTGACTAACCCTATTATAAAATCGAATTTGAGATTTTGGGATAAAGTTCGTAACCTTCCGTCTATAGCACCTCGCCATCACACTCATTGCGAGGGTTGCTACTGTCACTACCAGATTCTCACCCTAACTTATGGCTTGCTTTGGGCTTAACCAAGATAGCAGACCTCTATGCAGGAGATAAATTACTCACCTATCAAAGTTTCCTTCGGAAGTTTAACCCACCCTCTCTCCTGCACTTTGAGTTTTGGAGACTACGTAGTCTCCTCATATCGTGGGGCTTTGATAGGGGTCCTCTGAGAACCAAAACCATCTGGGAGATAAGATGGGACTCTTCGTCCCCTCCTACCAGACTCCTATCTGTCTCATATCTTGTACTTATGAGTTCTCCGGTCTTTTACAAATCCCCCCCCAATACGGCACTGGGAATCTTCCTTTGCGGTCTCGCATGAACCACATCAATGGCGGGTTGCGGTCCAACTTACCAAAAAAGCTATACACTGTATCACTCTGTATGAGTTGTTTCTCAAGGTCGTGCTCCAATGGCATATGACTCCTATTCGCCTTTTTAAAATTTCGCCCGTTAACTCACCTAAGTGCTGGAGGGGATGTGAAGACTTGGAACTCCTCAACATATCTGGTGGTCTTGTCCACAGATCCAGCCGCACTGGCAGAAGGCAATCCAATATTGCTCTTCAGGGGGCATCCATTTACCCATGTCATCAAGTGCATGTCTGTTCATATTCTGCCCAGGCAGTTGGCCCTGCCTCAAAAATTGTTTTGTATTTACCTATTCTTAGCCGTTAAACTGGCGGTGTCCCGTATGTGGCTACAGCGTGTTTCACCCTCTTGGGAGCAAGTGACTGATATCTTAAATTTTGTAAGGAAAATGGAATCCTATGTCTCACACATTCATGGGTCAGAAGACCTCCAAATCAAAATCTGGGCATATGGCCCAGAGTAATTCTCGCTGTAAATATTACAGGGAACTCATGGACCCTTCACACTGCCCTACTCTAGTCTCTTCCGAACATTCTTACCCATTCCGGCCCCCTCCCTAGAATGAATCTGATTCCCCCTTGCCTTTTCCCTAAAACCCCCCCTCCCATATTCCCCACCCTTGGTTTTTTTTTTTCTCTTCCCTCTCCCCCTAACTGATAGCTAGGCACAGTCTTTATATGGTTTGATTAATATATCTGATTTGCAACATTGTATGATTATGCTTTGATGTTGGTAAGAACAGCCATGATATGACTTTTATATTATGTGAAAATGCTGCTCTATCTAGATAACTAGCAATATGCTTGCCTTCCTGTAGCATCTGACACTTAGCACTCCCATCTGGAGAGATGGGGGAAAAATTGGAGACCCACAGGCAACTAACTCTAACATTCAGCATTATTCTTTGTGTTTCTTATTATGTGTGTCTGTTCTACATATTGTAATTTCCTACTAGTACCGTATTATGTACTATTGATACTCACATGTATGCTTTTGATGCTCTTATGTTTACTCATTTATTGAAATAATAAAATTATAAAAAAAAAAAAAAAAAATAATAAGACTGGCACATTATGGCCCCAACCCGTCTGCCGAAATTATCGACCGGGTCATAGCTGCCGTGGAGACCAACCTACTTCGCCAAAGTGGCGCTGCAGTAGCCCAAGTCACAGCAACCCCAGTGGAAAAGAGAAAGGTACATTTTGCAGCTTTTAAAAACTTCCTGGAAACAGAAGGAGAGATTGATGGGTACCTTGCGGATTTTGAGAGGCAATGTGCCCTACACAAGGTACCCGCAGAGGACTGGGTCACGATATTATCCGGAAAATTATCCGGCCGGGCCAGCGAGGCTTTTCGGGCCATTCAGGATGAGGAAGTCGGGGATTATAATGCTGTAAAAGAGGTGCTGCTCTCCAGGTATGCGATTACACCGGAGGCATACAGGAGGCGGTTCAGAGACACTGTTAAACTAGCTGGAGATTGCTACGTTGAGTGAGCATGTAAGGTGCACCACACAGCAGCTCACTGGATGGCGGGGTGCCAAGCCGTATCTGGGGAAGAGGTGCTGCAGCTATTCCTGTTGGAACATTGCTTTGGCAAGTTATCAGCAGGAGTTAGAGAGTGGGTTCGGGACCGTAAACCCTCCACCCTGCATGAAGCTGCTAGCCTGGCAGATGAGTATACGGATGCCCGCAAACTGGACACCGCTACCACTAAGCCCCCTGCCAGTGTGGAGTACCGACCCACAGTCACCCCAGCAGCTACCAGTTACCAACCCCCGGCGCACCGCTCTACCACACCGCCTCCAGCCACAAACTATCCTCATACAGCCCGGTTCAACTCACGGGACTACTCACAGCCTATTCGGTGCTTTGGATGTAAGCAATTAGGGCACAAAAGACCAGAGTGTCCCCTAAACACAGCGACCCAAGCACAGTCCTGGAGGAGACCCGCCGGCGGAAACCCACGTAACCCTCAGCCTGCTGCCCACTGCGTAGAGGAGGAAGAATGCTGGGGCATCCTACATGAAGCAGACCCCATGCAAGCTGCCCACCGGGATAACAGCACCGGCAACTGGTTAAAGTAAATGGGAAGGAGGTCAGTGGTCTACGGGATACTGGTGCTACCATGACCTTGCTCCAAAAGAACTTGGTGTCTGAGAACCAGCACACCAGAGACACTGTGGCTGTGAGGGTAGCAGGGGGCACTTTGTTCCGCCTACCTGTTGCCCGGGTACATTTGGATTGGGGAGTGGGCTCTAGACATGTGAATGTGGGGGTCATGAAGGACTTACCAGCTGATGTTCTCCTTGGAAATGACTTGGCCCCCCTTTTTTCTGCCTACGCTCCCATGGGTCCCGCCGATGTTAACCCTGTGACTACCCGTGCCCAGATCTGTGCCACCGAGACCGACCCACCTGCTGCTAAGCCCCAGGACGCTGAGCTCAGTAAATCTATATCCGCTATTGATACGTGGAAGTCCCGTTACAACGCGGCGATGAAGGAGAAGAGTCAAGTAGAGGATGAAATGGTCACGTTAAACAATCACGTAACAGTGCTAGCGGGAGAGAAGAGGAGCGCAGAGGAAAAAACGCGTTTAGAACGGGAATCTCTGCTAGACAAGCTGCACAGACAGACCGCAGAAAACACCAGCTTCAGAGTGGAACATGAAACAGTAAAGACAAACTTAGTGACACTGGAGAAAAAGCTGACACTGGCTCATAGTGAGGTGCAGCAACTCAAGGGCAACTTACGTCAGTATGAAGGGCTTGTGGATAACTATAAAGAGCAGGTATAAAAAAAACTTGTAAAGAAGCCGATGAGATTTGTCTCCAACTGGAAAGAAGCGTCTCTGAAAACAAAAACTTGAAGGACTGTTTAGCCCTGGTCTGGGCACTGAAGAAGTTGAACCCTTATTTATACGGACAGGAATTCTCTCTCATAACGGGAATGCAGATGGATTGTCCCGGCAAACTGACATTCCTACCACCTCCTAGTCCGGTCATCCCCAAGTTGACCCGCCAAAGGGTCAAGCTGGGTCTGCCGGAGTGTCCCACCAGGAGGGAGCCGTGTGACAGACCCCTCTGTCAGTACTGGAAGGGTTAACTTTGTTTAGCTTTCAGAAACTATTTTCTGAAAACAGGTTTCCTGGCATCAGCTATTGTTTACTGTAATTAAGTTTAAGTGATAAACATTGACATTGTTTAATCAGACTGCCAGTTGTCAAGAAGTACTCCCTTGTTTTCTTGTGTTTAATTGTTTATTTGGTTAAGTAATGTATTTCTATTGTATCCTGTAAAAGGGCGTCTTCCCTCTATCTAATGTACTATACTCTTCCAATCCCCCACCTAGGGAGTGTCAACCAGGTGGGAGACCTGCACAAATACTGGGCATATAGCCCTCAATAAAACACATTCTGTTTTACCCTCAAGATGGAGCTTGGTCTCGTGTTTTGGGGGAATTAACTGGGTTTGTGTGTTGCTTATCCCGTATTCAGGGCATCTTTCCCCTGGTATTAACCCTTGATATCCGGGTTATACCATAACATACCCAATGTTTACATGTTCTTTGCAAGCTATAGGGCAATAAGTACAAGTAGCACTTTGCTATTTCCAAACCATTTTTTTTTCAAAATTAGCGATAGTTACATTGTAACACTGATATCTGTCAGGAATCCCTGAATACCCCTTCACATTTATATTTTTTTATAGACATCCCAAAGTATTTATCTAGGCCCATTTTGGTATATTTCATGCCACCATTTCACTGCCAAATGCGATCAAATTAAAAAAATCATTAACTTTTTCACAAACTTTAGGTTTCTCACTGAATTTATTTACAAACAGCTTGTGCAATTATGGCACAAATGGTGGTAAATGCTTCTCTGGGATCTCCTTTGTACAGAAATAGCTGACATTTATGGCTTTGGTATTACTTTTTGGTAATTAGAAGGCCGCAAAATGTTGCTGCGCACCACACTTTTATTATGCCCAGCAGTGAAGGGGTTAATTAGGTAAGTTTGTAGGGGGCTTGGACAGTTAATTTTAGCTTTAGTGTAGAGATCAGTCTCCCACCTGACACATCCCACCCCCTGATCCCTCCCTAACCCCTCTCAAACAGCTCTCTTCACTCCCCCACCTTACATTTGTCACCGCCATCTTAAAGGGACATTCCAGTCAAAATGTAAATGAACATAGATTTATTACATATTTGAATAGAAACATATTTGCAATATACATGTACTGGCAAAAATGCTTCTAGTAAGAGTTATCACTGTTAAAGAGTTAACATTTTTCTCTGCACGTGCATGTGAAGCATAGCTAGATATTGTCACTGCACCCACATATTAAATACTGCAGCTGCTCAGATAATCAGTGGGGCTTGTATCATGTCAGCAATTAACAAATTGAGTCATTACCAGATGGTACAAGCACCTTAGGCCCTCCGAATAAGTGTTGTCTTTAAAATGCTGGTGCACGGTGCATACTTAAATACACTTTTGAAATAGCGATAGCTTTTATTAGAAGCATTTTTGCTAATGCATGTATATTACAAAATTGCTTCTGTTCAATACCAAAATGCACCCATGTGGTTTCCAATGTTGGCTGGAATATCCCTTTAAGTATTGGCAGAAAGTCTGCCAGTACTAAAATAAAAGGCATTTTTTATTTATCAGCAGTGTTGGATCTCCCCCATCTTCGGTTCTGACTGCTGTCTGCCAGTACCCAGTTTGCTGAAAAAAAATTATTATATAAAAAAAATTTCTGTAGTGTAGCTGCCCCCTCAATTCCGTTCACCCTCCCAGATCCCTTTCCCAACATTTACTCCCCCCTCCCTCTCCATCCTTCTCATACATTTTACTGAATGTAGATGGCGCGCACTCCTGCACAATTGCACGCATTTGAGGGACACAGAACTTACTAGCGATGGGCCGCCCACCTGCCTACTTGCTATGGCTCCCACCCACCAACGATCGGCACCATCGCTGGCTGATGCAGAGAGGGCCACAGAGTGGCACTCTCTTCATTGATGGGTAAAAAGGGTATTGCAGTGATGCCTCAATATAGAGGCATTACTGCAATACCCTGAGAGCGATCACGATTGCTTCCAGCTCTTGAAACTCCAGAGGATGTGCCAGGAACGTCCTTGGTTGTTAACGACCATTTTTTGTAGGACATGCCTGGCACGTCCTTGGTCGTTAAGGGGTTTAACTCTGAAAATTGTGGGTTTTCCAATCATTAGCATTTTAAGTGCACACTACAGGCTTCTTAAATCTGATACAAAAACAACAAAGTCCGGAGCTGCAGTTAAAATTTCTGTTTCTTTATTTGATCATTTAAAAAGCGGTTATATGCACAGGTACATAGCATGCCCTTAGTGTACAAAGCTTACGCGTTTCGGCTGGAACGCCGTACTCATAGCTCTCTGACCACCCTCTAACTAATGGGCTATTTAAGAGGATTAAAATCATCTGATTCGCTAAGGTTTCATGCTTACTTTTAACTGTTTCATTGCTGAATTGTCTAGCCACAAAAACCTCAGGCTTCATAACCTTACAAATCAATTGGGGCTATACATAAGACAAGGCAAAACATATAACACACATTATATACTAAATACAGTAAAAAGCAACATATTGATTAGAACATAAACGTATACAATATAACATAGCACCCTGTTGTAATAAAATTACAATGCAATTTGACATTATGCAAATTGTCACATTTTCTTCTGATCTCAATTAAATGGGTAATTCAGCTACTGCTTTGGATATTGACACAGCTTCCCCACATGACAAAAATGAGTGTAAATATGCAAATATCACAGTATACTTTATCTATACACTAAAAAAGCTTCCAGTTGCAAACTAGATTATTAATCAATAGATTCATATGTCAAATTAACTGTGTCCCTGGTGTGAAAGTATAGAAACATAAAACACACCATAATCCAGAAAGCTATCTTAATTGAGTCTAAATCTGACCCTGCTACATATCTGCCCCTATTAAGTCTGAGCAGGAGTGATAAGATCATTTTAAACAATGTAAGTGTTGCAAGCAAAATAGCAGTGACAACCCTTTGTCTACTCAGTAACAAGTTCCAATTGGCTTCTACAAATAAGGCAAACTATGTGGGCAGGTGGGTTTGGCTATTGGAAAACTAAGTGTTAATCTGTTTGGAAAGTGTATTCACTAGGCCTGTGTGTTAGATTAAAGCAACACCACACACAAGTCTCATGAAAATAAATTGTTCTATATTCTTTTAAGCCAGGGCTGTCCTCTATGCCAGTTTCCATATGCCCCTCTGCGCTAGTTATAGTGCGCCACTCTGCGCTAGTTACTGTGCGCCCCTCTGCGCTAGTTACTGTGTGCCCCTCTGCGGAAGTTATCGTGCACCCCTCTGCGCTAGGTCCCGTGCCCCCTCTGCGCTAGTTACCGTGCGCCCCTCTGCGCTAGTTACCGTGCGCCCCTCTGCGCTAGTTACCGTGCGCCCTTCGATAAAGCAGAACTTATAATGTGCACTTTGGGAGCTTCTGGTAGGTCGGCAAACAAGAGTTCTATAACTTGCCCTATGGCACTGGACATTTGTTGTAAATATTATTATTTGTGTGTTTAACAGAGAAAATGTATACGCAGCCCATAAAGATCCTAAATACTGACCTGCGGCCCCTGTGAGTTAGGGCCCATCACTGCCCTGTGCTACTCCTGACAAATCTGACCATAATGCAGCTAATCATTCCCATACATTCATATCTACACATATATTTATTTATAATACAGGTAGCCCTCAGTTTACGCCGGGGTTAGGTTCCAGAAGGAATGGTTGTAAATCGAAACCGTTGTAAATTGAAACCCAGTTTATAATGTAAGTCAATGGGAAGTGGGGGAGTTAGGTTCCAGGCCCCTTTTAAAATTATCATAATTAACACCTAACACATTATTTTTAAAGCTTTGAAATGAAGACTTTAAATGCTAAACAGCATTACAAACCTAATAAAATAATCACACAACACAGAATATATAATTAACCTAAGTTAAATGAACAAAAACCATTTGCTAAACAGCATTATAAACCTAATAAAATAATCACACAACACAGACTTCACTTGCATTTTTCTACAAACAGTTCTTTCTATGCATTCCAATCTGGACTGATTTATAGGCAGGAATATCTTGTTCCTTTGAAATCTGCTCGATAGCTCAGTTCTGGTTAAACTGATTAATTTCATCTTGCTTGGCTTTGCTGCAATACAAGCGGACAGCTCCACCTACTGGCTATTTTAATAAATGCACTGCTTCTGAATGCTTTTCATTAGCAGTCAAATGACTGGAAAAAAAGGTTGTTATTCTGAAACGGTGTAAATTGAACCGTTGTAAAACGAGGGCCACCTGTATAACACTTTACCTGTTGTCTGCTTTACAAATGAATAAACTACACCTGTGTGATGACGCGTGAGCTGCACATTATACACATTACATGATACTCAGTGTCTAATACTGATTTATATAACGTTTTATCTTATTCCCCTGCCCTGTGTGTAGCTGCTGTAAATGACTAACTCATAAACATAACTTGTGCTACAGTTGTGCTTCTGTGTGTATTAACCCTTCACTGGCACAGAGAGCAGCACAGTGTGTATTAACCCTTCACTGGCACAGAGAGCAGCACAGTGTGTATTAACCCTTCACTGGCACAGAGAGCAGCACAGTGTGTATTAACCCTTCACTGGCACAGAGAGCAGCACAGTGTGTATTAACCCTTCACTAGCACAGTGTGTATTAACCCTTCACTGGCACAGAGAGCTGCACAGTATATATTAACCTTTCACTAGCACAGAGAGTAGCACAGTGTGTATTAACCCTTCACTAGCACAGAGAGAGTAGCACAGTGTGTATTAACCCTTCACTGGCACAGAGAGCAGCACAGTGTGTATTAACCCTTCACTGGCACAGAGAGCAGCACAGTGTATATTAACCCTTCACTGGCACAGAGAGCAGCACAGTGTTTATTAACCCTTCACTAGCACAGAGAGCAGCACAGTGTGTATTAACCCTTCATTGGCACAGAGAGCAGTACAGTGTGTATTAACCCTTTACTGGCACAGAGAGCTGCACAGTGTGTATTAACCCTTCACTAGCACAGAGAGCAGCGCAGTGTGTATTAACCATTCACTGGCACAGAGAGAAGCACAGTGTGTATTAACCCTTCACTAGCGCAGAGAGCAGCACAGTGTGTATTAACCCTTCACTAGCACAGAGAGCAGCACAGTGTGTATTAACCCTTCACTAGCACAGAGAGCAGCACAGTGTGTATTAACCCCTTCACTAACACAGAGAGGTGCACAGTGTGTATTAACCCTTCTCTGGAACAGAGAGGTGCACAGTGTGTATTAACCCTTCTCTGGAACAGAGAGGTGCACAGTGTGTATTAACCCTTCACTGGCACAGATAGCTTTACAGTGTGTATTAACCCTTCACTGGCACCGAGAGCAGCAAAGTGTGTATTAACCTTTCACTGGCACAGAGAGAACACTGTGTATTAACCCTTCACTAGCACAGAGAGTAGCACAGTGTGTATTAACCCTTCACTGGCACAGAGCAGCAAAGTGTGTATTAACCCTTCACTGGCACAGAGAGCAACACAGTGTGTATTAACCATTCACTGGCACAGAGAGAAGCACAGTGTGTATTAACCCTTCACTAGCGCAGAGAGCAGCACAGTGTGTATTAACCCTTCACTAGCACAGAGAGCAGCACAGTGTGTATTAACCCTTCACTAGCACAGAGAGCAGCACAGTGTGTATTAACCCTTCACTAGCATAGAGAGCAGCACAGTGTGTATTAACCCCTTCACTAACACAGAGAGGTGCACAGTGTGTATTAACCCTTCACTAGCACAGAGAGCAGCACAGTGTGTATTAACCCTTCTCTGGAACAGAGAGGTGCACAGTGTGTATTAACCCTTCACTGGCACAGATAGCTTTACAGTGTGTATTAACCCTTCACTGGCACAGAGAGAACACTGTGTATTAACCCTTCACTAGCACAGAGAGCAGCACAGTGTGTATTAACTCTTCACTGGCACAGAGAGCAGCACAGTGTGTATTAACCCTTCACTGGCACAGAGAGCAGCACAGTGTGTATTAACCCTTCACTAGCACAGAGAGCAGCACAGTATGTATTAACCCTTCACTAGCACAGAGAGCAGCACAGTGTGTATAAACTCTTCACTAGCACAGAGAGCAGCACAGTGTGTATTAACCCTTCACTGGCATAGAGAGCAGCACAGTGTGTATTAACCCTTCACTAGCACAGAGAGCAGCACAGTGTGTATTAACCCTTCACTGGCATAGAGAGCAGCACAGTGTGTATTAACCCTTCACTAGCACAGAGAGCAGCACAGTGTGTATTAACCCTTCACTGGCATAGAGAGCAGCACAGTGTGTATTAACCCTTCACTAGCACAGAGAGCAGCACAGTATGTATTAACCCTTCACTAGCACAGAGAGCAGCACAGTGTGTATAAACTCTTCACTAGCACAGAGAGCAGCACAGTGTGTATTAACCCTTCACTGGCATAGAGAGCAGCACAGTGTGTATTAACCCTTCACTGGCATAGAGAGCAGCACAGTGTGTATTAACCCTTCACTAGCACAGAGAGCTGCACAGTGTGTATTAACCCTTCACTAGCACAGAGAGCAGTATAGTGTGTATTAACCCTTCACTAGCACAGAGAGCAGTATAGTGTGTATTAACCCTTCACTAGCACAGACAGCTGCACAGTGTGTATTACCCCTTCACTAGCACAGAGAGCTGCACAGTGTGTATTAACCCTTCAATAGCAGAGAGCACAGTGTGTATTTACCCTTCAATAGCAGAGAGCAGCAGTGTGTATTAACCCTTCACTAGCACAGAGAGCAGCACAGTGTGTATTAACCCTTCACTAGCACAGAGAGCAGCACAGTATGTATTAACCCTTCACTAGCACAGAGAGCAGCACAGTGTGTATAAACTCTTCACTAGCACAGAGAGCAGCACAGTGTGTATTAACCCTTCACTGGCATAGAGAGCAGCACAGTGTGTATTAACCCTTCACTGGCATAGAGAGCAGCACAGTGTGTATTAACCCTTCACTAGCACAGAGAGCTGCACAGTGTGTATTAACCCTTCACTAGCACAGAGAGCAGTATAGTGTGTATTAACCCTTCACTAGCACAGAGAGCAGTATAGTGTGTATTAACCCTTCACTAGCACAGACAGCTGCACAGTGTGTATTACCCCTTCACTAGCACAGAGAGCTGCACAGTGTGTATTAACCCTTCAATAGCAGAGAGCAGCAGTGTGTATTAACCCTTCAATAGCAGAGAGCACAGTGTGTATTTACCCTTCAATAGCAGAGAGCAGCAGTGTGTATTAACCCTTCACTAGCACAGAGAGCAGCACAGTGTGTATTAACCCTTCATAAGTACAGAGATCAGCAGTTTGTATTAACCCTTCAATCGCACTAAGAGCAGCACAGTATGTATTAACCCTTCACTAGCACAGAGAGCAGCACAGTGTGTATTAACCCTTCACTAGCACAGAGAGCTGCACAGTGTGTATTAACCCCTTCAATGGTACATAGATCAGCACAGTGTGTATTAACCCTTCACTAGCACAGAGAGCAGCACAGTGTATATTAACCCTTCACTAGCACAGAGAGCAGCACAGTGTATATTAACCCTTCAATAGCAGAGAGCAGCACAGTGTGTATTAACCCTTCAATAGCAGAGAGCAGCATAGTGTGCATTAACCCTTCACTAGCACAGAGAGCTGCACAGTGTGTATTAACCCCTTCAATGGTACATAGATCAGGACAGTGTGTATTAACCCTTCACTAGCACAGAGAGCAGCACATGGTGTATTAACCCTTCACTAGCACAGAGAGCAGCACAGTGTGTATTAACCCTTCACTAGCACAGAGAGCTGCACACTGTAAGTTAAACAGCACTTACTTCCCCATTGCCTGGCACAAGCAGGTGAATAACAAGCATTAACAGAACAATAACATTTATAACAATTATAAACTATTTAAGAAGAACAGAAAGTGACTAAAACGTTTATCACACAATACTCACAGCCTGACTCACTCACCCAGCAGCAGCTGCACAGGAAGTAAATGGGAGGGGAACAAAGGTCCGTACAATACTGAACTACATCTCCCAGAATACACGTAGAGAAGTCACATGTTAAGCAACAGCCAATCAGACAAAATTAAAAATGCAAACATTTCAAAGACAAATTGGATGCTTTTTAACATTGATTAAATGCTGAAAATGCATAAAATTAGTAACTGAGCTCATTGCCACTGTCATATCCTCTACTAGTGCATTACAGCTACACTATATACATAAAGCTACACAATATATATTAGCACTTTCACTAGCACTGAGCACATTGTCACTGTCATATCCTCTACTAGTGCATTACAGCTACACTATATACATAAAGCTACACAATATATATTAGCACTTTCACTAGCACTGAGCACATTGTCACTGTCATATCCTCTACTAGTGCATTACAGCTACACTATATACATAAAGCTACACAATATATATTAGCACTTTCACTAGCACTGAGCACATTGTCACTGTCATATCCTCTACTAGTGCATTACAGCTACACTATATACATAAAGCTACACAATATATATTAGCACTTTCACTAGCACTGAGCACATTGTCACTGTCATATCCTCTACTAGTACATTACAGCTACACTATATACATAAAGCTACACAATATCACTAGCACTGAGCACATTGTCAGTCATATCCTCTACTAGTGCATTACAGCTACACTATATACATAAAGCTACACAATATATATTAGCACTTTCACTAGCACTGAGTACATTGTCACTGTCATATCCTCTACTAGTGCATTACAGCTACACTATATACATAAAGCTACACAATATATATTAGCACTTTCACTAGCACTGAGCACATTGTCACTGCCATATCCTCTACTAGTGCATTACAGCTACACTATATACATAAAGCTACACAATATATATTAGCACTTTCACTAGCACTGAGCACATTGTCACTGTCATATCCTCTACTAGTGCATTACAGCTACACTATATACATAAAGCTACACAATATATATTAGCACTTTCACTAGCACTGAGCACATTGTCACTGTCATATCCTCTACTAGTGCATTACAGCTACACTATATACATAAAGCTACACAATATATATTAGCACTTTCACTAGCACTGAGCACATTGTCACTGTCATATCCTCTACTAGTACATTACAGCTACACAATATATATTAGCACTTTCACTAGCACTGAGCACATTGTCACTGTTATATCCTCTACTAGTGCATTACAGCTACACTATATACATAAAGCTACACACTATATATTAGCACTTTCACTAGCACTGAGCCCATTGTCACTGTCATATCCTCTACTAGTGTATTACAGCTACACTATATACATAAAGCTACACAATATATATTAGCACTTTCACTAGCACTGAGCACATTGTCACTGTCATATCCTCTACTAGTGCATTACAGCTACACTATATACATAAAGCTACACAATATATATTAGCACTTTCACTAGCACTGAGCCCATTGTCACTGTCATATCCTCTACTAGTGCATTACAGCTACACTATATACATAAAGCTACACAATATATATTAGCACTTTCACTAGCACTGAGCCCATTGTCACTGTCATATCCTCTACTAGTGCATTACAGCTACACTATATACATAAAGCTACACAATATATATTAGTACTTTCACTAGCACTGAGCACATTGTCACTGTCATATCCTCTACTAGTGCATTACAGCTACACTATATACATAAAGCTACACAATATATATTAGCACTTTCACTAGCACTGAGCCCATTGTCACTGTCATATCCTCTACTAGTGCATTACAGCCAGTGGAGGCTCCTCTATATGTTCACAGTCGCACGTGAACCCCCATGAGAGCCCTGACCCCTGCTGAGAGGAAAAAACACAAAACAAAAAAAACCTACTTTTTGGCTAAATAAATATAATTTTTCCAATAACACCACTATTGGAAAATTATATTTAATCAACCCAAAATGTTGCAGTCAAATTTTAAACTTTTTTTACTTGGAGAGTGGGACTTTTATTACATGGCTTAACCTTAAATGCCTATACTTCTATCTATCGCACGTGCGATACATAGAAGTATAGGCTTCAAGCCCAGAGCACTTATTTCTTAGTGCTAGTAGCGCCGCCCCCAACCCAGCTCCTATATCTTCCTAACCGCACAGATTTAGCTGTGCGGCAGGAGCCATGTGATGTCAGTGTCACAGTGAGGGGAGGAGGAGCTTGGTCGGCGGCGCAAAACCAGGGGCGTAACTTCCACGATTGCAAAGGTCTGCCACTTGTGGGGGGCCCATCAGCACTGCTCCCTTTAAAATGGCTCGCCTCAAAGCTCCAACAATGTTGTAAGGTAGGTGTTGATTTAGTTTAAAAAAATTTTAATAGTGGCCAGCGGGGGTGCTGCAGCAGGGGCCACATACAGCAATTGTAACAGCCTGCGCGGGCTTCTGTAGAGAGGGCAGTGCACTGGTGCAGTAGTAATTGCCAAATCTGTGAGTGGCCACTCTGAAATTATTTCAAGCTGGGGGTCCATCTCAGAGTCTTACTAGGCATGTTACTGACATGATCGCTTGTTAGAAAAAAACTTCTCTGCTGCTGCCTGCCGTTAACAAACCTAACAAGGTGGGAGCCTCATTTTAGTTTACTTAAAAATGTTGTAAGCTGTCGCCTGTCAGCTTATCTGTTAAGATTCATGTTCTAAAGTCTCCGGCAGTTTGCAGGAGACGTTTCACATTTGCTAAGCTATTAGTTTAGACTGGTCTGCAGACTGCCAGGATATTTTACACAGACAGGCTAAGTAAGACTGTACTGACAAATGGACTTGTTTTAGTAGCGTTAAACAGATTAACGATCTCATGGGTCTCCTCTCAGC